>NW_015580222.1:0-250 GCF_001515605.1 Sinocyclocheilus anshuiensis | reverse complement strand
GTCCTATCTAGACGATCAGGTGTACGATATCACTCGCTCTCTGTTTCCCAACTATTTCCAGGGCTCTGAATTGGTAGTCACGGGTCGACTTAAGCCAGGGGTACAGGATCTAAAGGTTATGCTAACAGCAAACGATTCGAAGCAGAAAGTCAAAGTGGAGAATGAGCTACCATTGGCCAAAGCAGTTATAAATGGAACAGAACCGTCTCTGGGCTGTGCACAGGCACTGGATGGCATTCCTAGCTTTGTG
>NW_015580221.1:0-250 GCF_001515605.1 Sinocyclocheilus anshuiensis | reverse complement strand
CTTCTAGCTACATTTTCACGTTTTGTAGCATTCATAATCTATAATGTAAAACAAATATGTTGCCACAAGTGGCACTATAGAGCATTAGCATAAATCTGTAGTGACCTTCAGGTCTACTACTGTCATGGCAGGAAACAGTTTCAAGATAATCTCACTAAGCAATTTAAGGTAAGTTACACTGTAAATATGTTTATGGATAGGTAATTCTTAAAGGGGTCATATGATGCGATTTAAATTTTTGCTTTCTCTT
>NW_015580220.1:0-250 GCF_001515605.1 Sinocyclocheilus anshuiensis | reverse complement strand
TCTTCTTCTCTTGTTCCTGCTCCTCCGTTTCCTCAGTGTCTCTCCACTCCGGTTCAGAGACTGGAGCAGTACTGCCAGACACTGGAGGAACTGGGCGGTCTCAACCCCACCTCTGACTCCGCCCTCTCCATCCTAAAACACGCCCAGCGGCACGGAGAGGATCTGCGAGCCAGTGATCTCATCACAGGGTGTCCGGTATGAACTCAAAGAACACATTCACTCACAGCAGAGTCTACAGTGTGTCTTTGTG
>NW_015580219.1:0-250 GCF_001515605.1 Sinocyclocheilus anshuiensis | reverse complement strand
TCATACTCAACCAGATTTGGCTGTAGAGTACCTACTCTTTTAGCATTCGATAAGTAAGTACTTATAGAAATTAAGTACCTACTCATTGAGTACGCCATTTCGGACACAGCCAAAATGTGCCGAGGACTGGAGATGAGAACCACTGCCATAGAGAACCTCCTTATAATGGAGATAACAGGTTGTTCCCCAGTAATGACGACCCAAAAAACAACAGAAATCCTATTTATAATTTGAGAAAAAAAATCCCATC
>NW_015580218.1:0-250 GCF_001515605.1 Sinocyclocheilus anshuiensis | reverse complement strand
TCCCCCCTCTCCATGTAAAACTAATCCTGTCAGAATATGACTTAAAGAACACAATCAGGTTCTCAAATTTACATGATTTTTCATATGAATGTATTAATGTGATGTTTTAATTAGACTGATCACAACTGAATTGTCTTTCTTCAGAGTGAATGCGCAGATGATTCTTGAAACTGCCATTTTCCTCAGTGTGACAAGGTTTGGCATTTCTTTCCAGAATGAGTCTGCAAATGCCGTTTCATGTTTGTGTGAT
>NW_015580217.1:0-250 GCF_001515605.1 Sinocyclocheilus anshuiensis | reverse complement strand
CCTACTCAGGGAACCATGGTTACACAAGTAACCTGAGACGTTTTAAGTGTTTACAGTTCCTATTACACAGGAAACCACCAACATACCAATGAGTCCAATTACTTGCCTTCTGCATCTAGAAGGTAGTCCCTCCAGAACGCGACTGTAGTGTTTTCTTCTGCCCGCTTGTTACTTCCAGCAATGGAGTAGCGAATATCAAATAACCGATCAAGGGCGTCTGCAGTAAGTGGCTGATGTGGGCTGCAAAAAA
>NW_015580216.1:0-250 GCF_001515605.1 Sinocyclocheilus anshuiensis | reverse complement strand
GTCAGAAGTAGGAAGGTAATGGGCTCAGTCTACAGAGTAGTACTAGGGTGAAGTCAGCTAAAAATTAGCCACGTTTTGGTAAATGACTTATTATACCATCAAATAAACTATGCATGAAATCTAATGATATTGTTATAAATTAGCATGGGTCTCTTAAATATGTATATATTTTTTAAATGTCAAAAAGTATAATTGTTTTAAAATGATGAGAGTTAGAGTATCAGCAGGTACCTTCTTGAGCCACGGCACA
>NW_015580215.1:0-250 GCF_001515605.1 Sinocyclocheilus anshuiensis | reverse complement strand
ATTGAAGCAATTTCTCCCAGACCTGAGAGGCCATCATGTGCTTGTCTGCACAGACAACACATTGGTGGTCTCTTACATCAACCGCCAGGGGGAGTCTGCGCTTGCGCCCCCTTTACAGGCTGGCACGCCAGATCCTTCTGTAGGCCCAGGGGAAACTGCTCTCCTTGAGGGCAGTGTACATCTCTGGGCACCTCAGTCAGGGAGTAGACATCCTGTCGAGGCAGGGGCTGAGGCCCGGGGAATGGAAGCT
>NW_015580214.1:0-250 GCF_001515605.1 Sinocyclocheilus anshuiensis | reverse complement strand
GTCTTGCAGATGTAAATGCAGACGTCAAATAGACGTCTCCGTGATATATGTGTGCTATCAGGGAATATTATGCCGTGGCCACCCGATTTTATCGAAGTAACAAACGAACAAAACACATCCTTTCCCAGTGACCATAACATTCAAGAGAATGAGGAACATGTATTTGGTGGCTTCAAGCATAGACTGTAAAAAAAGATGGACGACATGTCTCCTATTCCTTCCACTATAGAAAAGTGAAGCCAAAGCATCT
>NW_015580213.1:0-250 GCF_001515605.1 Sinocyclocheilus anshuiensis | reverse complement strand
GATCAAGTGTGTTTTCTGTGTCGTTCTCTCGTGCTAATATCTCTCATCTGTCAGCTTCGTCCACAGAATATGCCACCATGAACCTGACGCTGAGCTCCGAGCCCGGATTATTCCTGACCAACAGCTCCCCGGGGATGCGGGCCAATCCCGTCACAGCGTTCGTACCACATGACATCCAGACCGCCAATGATTCGCAAGCCACCACTCTGACCGCCAATGCCACTCTCGGACACACAATCTGGCAGATCGT
>NW_015580212.1:0-250 GCF_001515605.1 Sinocyclocheilus anshuiensis | reverse complement strand
ACAGAATAGAGGAGTGAAACTCTTCTAAAGGAAGACAACAGAGGCGTTTATGGCTGCAATCTGAATCCTGTCCTCCTCCTAAACTAATTTTATGTCTCTAATCTGTGTATTTCTGTGTATTTCCCTTCAAAATTAACTGTTCTGTTTTAGGCAACATCAAAAACAGTATAATTATAGCTTTTATTGATGTGGATTCTTAGTAATGTTAGTGGCATCAATGATACGTTTTGCTTCATATTTCAGACATTTT
>NW_015580211.1:0-250 GCF_001515605.1 Sinocyclocheilus anshuiensis | reverse complement strand
TCCATCCAGACATGAGCAATTGTAACTTCCAATTTCATTTGTGCATTTGGCATTTGGACCACATACAGATGGACTGAACAAACATTCATCTATATCTACGAAAAAAAATATTTGAAAAAGTAATTACTTAAAGTTATTAAATACATCTATACAAGGAGTACATAAATTAAGTTGAAATGTCAACATTTACAATAACAGTAATAATAATAATAATCTGGATCCTGAAATGTTATATTTGTAATGAGAATCT
>NW_015580210.1:0-250 GCF_001515605.1 Sinocyclocheilus anshuiensis | reverse complement strand
GTCGTTACAGTGGTGAGCTCTGCGTTAATGAGAGCGTCTAAGCCGCTGCGCCGTCGAGGACGCACCGGCGCCCCCCCACCCTCGCCGCTGTATTTGTCATGCGGCGTAGTCTCACACAATCAGCCTTCGGTTCCTCTGTAATTGCGGCATGGAGCTCCACACAATGATAGGAGCTGAGAGAATACAGTCGCCTTGACAGATGTTGTAGGTCTTTGGGGATAAATAAAGAAAAAACAGGCGTAACCTTTTT
>NW_015580209.1:0-250 GCF_001515605.1 Sinocyclocheilus anshuiensis | reverse complement strand
GTGTACCGTTGATAAATATTGATACCGTTTTATCGCCCAGGCCTAGTTTCTACATTCTATTTAGTAATAGCTCATCAGTGGTGACTATCTCAAGTTGATGTCCATATAGCAGAAATGTAAAAATCAGATTACTTTTTTTCAAGTAACAAGTAAAGTATCGCATTATTTTTTAATTATCAAGAAAATAATAACTCCAGTTACTTTCTTTTCCCATTTATTGACTGACAGCTCTCCTGTCCCCATGTTGAGA
>NW_015580208.1:0-250 GCF_001515605.1 Sinocyclocheilus anshuiensis | reverse complement strand
CCTGAATGGTGATTAGATTCACTGTTTTGGATCACTGCATTTAATCTGTGAAAGCATGTACAGAATGACGAGTTCGGTGTATGATAAGAGTAAACAGTAATAGCACATGCAGCGGCAGCAGTGACAGCCTCCCCCGGGTCCTAATGTCCGTTCTGTAAAAAGTTTTAATTTGTAGGGGGCGCTGTTGGCCTACTTCTAATTAAAGTAAAAGTAAAATAGTCTACACAAATAACATTTAGACTGTGTTTCT
>NW_015580207.1:0-250 GCF_001515605.1 Sinocyclocheilus anshuiensis | reverse complement strand
TTGAAAATAATACACAATAAACATGTCGGTCAAAACGATCTCAAATGAGGCTTCTATTAAGCAAATCAAGGAGTGAATTACTCATCCACTGTTACTCATCCAATTACTCATCCACCGTAAAAAATACCTTATCTGGGTTCTCTTTCAAACATTCACTCGGTATCTCACAATGGGAATCGCCTCGGGCCAGGTATCTCACAATGGGAAGTTGTCCGGTCCAGCTCCTTTCACACAGCAGTGTTGTGTTTCT
>NW_015580206.1:0-250 GCF_001515605.1 Sinocyclocheilus anshuiensis | reverse complement strand
ATGGATTGTTATTGCTGCTTCCATAAACATCTGTGTGTATTTTACCAACATTAAATGTATTGTTTTACTAGTACTTATGTGTATTTAAATGTCTAAAACCTAAAATAAACATTTTGTGGTTAAAAACACTGCATAGTTGTGATATGACAAGTGCATCAGCCAAAGCACGAAAACGCAGTTTGAATTTGGCAGTTATGTGACGTCACCGAACATTCTAAATCCCATATTTGGGACCGTACTCCCAGGGGCA
>NW_015580205.1:0-250 GCF_001515605.1 Sinocyclocheilus anshuiensis | reverse complement strand
CCCTTCAACCCGTTCAGTTTGTTGCCCCACTTCATGATCACAAATCTCATGTTCACCACTGTGAATTACATCATCTTTCAGTTCACCATTATCCATCCCTGCAACTACATCTAAATCAGCAATCCATCGAGAAGTTCTGTCTACAGTGTCACTTTTCTGGAGGTTAGTACTTGACGAATCACAGATCGAGCTCAAGTCACATTCCGAACCTACTGAATCCTCCCAAGCAGGCAATGGTAAAAAGTTTACA
>NW_015580204.1:0-250 GCF_001515605.1 Sinocyclocheilus anshuiensis | reverse complement strand
TTATGTCATTTCATAATATTGGTTCTGTTTTATTTGTGTACTGTCATTAGTTTTCTCATTTCAGTTTTTTTGAGGAGGCTCTGAGGAGACATGAAGGATCTCAGGATTCTCAATCCACATTATTTTTCTCGTAAGAGCACTCAGCCATTTGTAAGTTTAATGTGTCTGGCTTACGGTGTCATTCGCTTCCATCTATTTTTAGCTACAAAACAGCTTGTTATGCTGCTTGCAAACTGGTGTGTTCTACCAT
>NW_015580203.1:0-250 GCF_001515605.1 Sinocyclocheilus anshuiensis | reverse complement strand
AAAAAAAACAGGCTGGCAGTCATGTGCAAGCATTACTGAACAATGATCATTAGGGCTTTTAGTCCAAAAGTGTGCATATTTGGATATATATTGATATCTTTACACTTATTTACTTATTATTTGTTTAGTCTGAATCGCCATTTCTATTAATTATGTACTGATTTACGGCATCTTATATCTTCCAGCGTTGTTTGCCTGTGTTTTCTTGCGATCGCTGTTATGACTCGGAGGAAGATCATTCCTTGTTCAT
>NW_015580202.1:0-249 GCF_001515605.1 Sinocyclocheilus anshuiensis | reverse complement strand
TGTGTGCTATCAGGGATAGGTTACAACAGCACTTATACTTGTATGTTATTGCTTAAATCATACCCACTATATAGCTGCAACCCAAAACAACCACAAACAACACTGCTATTATAAACGTATTGAAGCTGGTTAAAGGGTGATAGAGTGAGTGCGGCTATCTATTGGTTGCAGGCATTGTAAATTTCATTCAGTGCAGTCCAATGGCAACGAGAGAGAGAGAGAGAGAGAGAGAGAGAGAGAGAGAGAGAG
>NW_015580201.1:0-250 GCF_001515605.1 Sinocyclocheilus anshuiensis | reverse complement strand
GGCGAGAGTTTTTTTCTGTCTGTTTTTTTTTTTACCAGTGGTAGACTGGGGGAGTGTTCGGGAAGCCTTTTTGAAAAAAATCTGTATTTCTAATTCTGTTTAGTGATGCTTTTGGCACAGAAATAGTGTAGAATCTTAGCATTTAATTAAATTAATACTTAAACCTAAAATGAACATTTGTTGACCGTTTACTCACCCTCAGGCTATCCAAGATGTAGATGAGTTTGTTTCTACATCAGAACAGATTTGG
>NW_015580200.1:0-250 GCF_001515605.1 Sinocyclocheilus anshuiensis | reverse complement strand
ATTTCAGCCCAAAGAGCAGCAGAGAACTTCAGACAGTTTGTGAAGGACTTGAATCTAGGTTCTACAAACCAAAGCCAGTAAAAGGAACACGTTGGGTGCATTATTTAGACAGGGAACTGAAGGTCTTCCTGAGAGGAAAAGAAGATCTTGTTAGCCAAGCTGGGCAGTATGCAGCTGTTGCCATTCATATGGAGAATTTGGCCCGAACCAGTCACAATGCTGACATTGCTGGTAGAGGGAAAAAGGTTTT
>NW_015580199.1:0-250 GCF_001515605.1 Sinocyclocheilus anshuiensis | reverse complement strand
GTGTGGAAAGAGTTTCACATACAAACATATTCTTGAGCTTCACATAAACATTCATACTGGAGAAAAACCGTTCACTTGTGATCAATGTGGGAAGAGTTTCTCACAATCAGCAAACCTTAAGGATCACATGGACATCCACACTGGAGAGAAGCGGCACACATGTGATCAATGCGGGAAAACATTTTTGTGGGCTTCAAACCTGAGCACACACCTGAAAGTTCATACAAAGGAGAAACCACATTCATGTCAT
>NW_015580198.1:0-250 GCF_001515605.1 Sinocyclocheilus anshuiensis | reverse complement strand
GTGGTGATTTGAAGCCATTTGCATATTTTGAGAGAGAAAGAGAGAACCGGCTTTACTGGCAAGATGCACATTAAATATCGCATGCAATTTATCGTGCAGCCCTAGCACGCGCGGTGATTCACTCACGCTGTTTGTGAAACTACGTCTCACACAAGGTTTTCAAATTACTTCGTAAGTTATTTAATGAAGAAATATGAAGGTGAGTACTAGGGCTGTGTGTCACCAGCAAAGTCACGATACGATACGTATC
>NW_015580197.1:0-250 GCF_001515605.1 Sinocyclocheilus anshuiensis | reverse complement strand
TATCGGCATCGGCTGTCAAAAAACCAATATCGGTCGACCACTATTAGAAATGAAATAAAAAATCCCCTACAAAATCAATTGTTTAGTTCTGAATGAATTACATATTATATAATTATATTTTTAACACAAGTTTTATAACATAAGTTTATAAATTATTACGAAGTAGCTTTATTATTTTTTATTATTATTACATGTATTATTAAATATTATAATTGATTATTAAATATTATTTAATAACATACCGTACAAT
>NW_015580196.1:0-250 GCF_001515605.1 Sinocyclocheilus anshuiensis | reverse complement strand
GCACAGCCTCAAGTAGCAACATGATGAAAGACACCAATCTTTATTAAATAGCCTAGTTAAATGTGTTAATATTAATAATAAAAATTATTCTTCCGCAGTTTAGTTCATTAGTTTAAATTTTGGCGGTTCAACTTGGCACAGGTGTGCATTAATTAGCAATTTACAGCGGCTTTGAAAGTGGTTTATTCAGTGAGTAATTAGAGTCAGATTTTGTAATGAGAAATAACTTGTAGCTCTTATTAGATCAAAT
>NW_015580195.1:0-250 GCF_001515605.1 Sinocyclocheilus anshuiensis | reverse complement strand
CAAACCTTTTAAAATATTTTGATAAATTACTGAAAAAAATAAATACATGACTTTTTAAACCGTTTAACTGATTGTATTAATCGGTCCAAATTCTTACGGTCGGTTAACGGTTAACCGGTTAAAATGAGCATCCCTAGCTTCTTCCTGATTGCAGGATCTGATCCATGATAAACACTGATGAAAATGTAGATCCACACAACATATAGTGGTTGAATGTTTATAACTGATAAAACAATGGCCAAAAAAAAGA
>NW_015580194.1:0-250 GCF_001515605.1 Sinocyclocheilus anshuiensis | reverse complement strand
ATTTGATAATGTTGTATTAGTTGCAGACATGCTTTGATGTGTTGTCGTAGTTAAGTTTCCAGATTTCTGACATTTTATCTTTGCAACAACAGAACGTGGAAGCTGCAGTATGGGCAGATGTGTTTGTACACCGGGATGGACTGGAGATGCCTGTGAATGTCCCATCAGCAACGGATCATGTCTTGACAGCAAAGGGGTAATGTTCACAAAAATATAAATTCACTATGCAAGCACACTATTGTTCAAAAAT
>NW_015580193.1:0-250 GCF_001515605.1 Sinocyclocheilus anshuiensis | reverse complement strand
CATTCAAACCTGGCACGAAATCCTTGGTCACTGCAATTATGATGAGGTTTCCAAATTGCAGAATGTAGTTGAGGGAATGAAAGTCAAGGGAAAAATTGACAAATCTAACCTAAGCTGTGAAATTTGCACACAAGGTAAATTTGTTCAAAGTAGAAACAGAGAACCTGATACACGAGCTAAGGCTGCACTTGAACTAGTGCACACAGACCTAGCTGGTCCAATTGACCCAGAGGCTAAAGATGGTTTTAAG
>NW_015580192.1:0-250 GCF_001515605.1 Sinocyclocheilus anshuiensis | reverse complement strand
CATTGTGCATTAAAATCGTTTAATGCACAGCTAGCAGTGGATTATTCCTTACTTATACCACGGCGCTGCTGAATTCTTGATTCTGATTGGTTGATGAATGTTCTAATGTGTGTAATTATTTTTCGGTAAACACAGCCATCAAGTAGTTCCAGGTCTGTCGACTACATTACATTTCAGTTGATTTCAGTCAACAACATCCTACAACAGCAAAAAGTCAAAACCCACAAACAAATTGGCCAAGCAAATAAAT
>NW_015580191.1:0-250 GCF_001515605.1 Sinocyclocheilus anshuiensis | reverse complement strand
GCTAAGGCTGCTCTGTGCCTGCTCAATTCTGTGACCGTGTCACATGAAAGCCAGTCTGAATGTAGTTCTGTCCCACCTCTGCCCCTAATATCAAAGCATACAATTGGAATTTCTGCATAATGCTGCTCCGAAGTGGAATAATGGCATTTAAGCCATTTTTGTAGATGCACCCAATTGCTAGTTTATTTTTTATTTCTTTAACTCCTCATTTAGGTACAATGGTGCAAAACCAACTACTAACATGGTTATC
>NW_015580190.1:0-250 GCF_001515605.1 Sinocyclocheilus anshuiensis | reverse complement strand
CTTGGTACAGACTGCCTCCATTCAAAAGGGAGAACATAACAGAAATCAAAGGGAGAAGGTATGTAATATTGTCTTGTAAGGGTCCTGACACCTTTAGCATAAATGAGGCTGATCAAATGACCTGAATTAATGAAAAAAAAAAATTGATCAGATGTGCAATCATCAATTTGCACCAACTTTCAGCTATTGTAGACATTATGTATCGTTTGACACAGGTCTTCCTGATAGGCCAAAAAGATGTCACAACCAC
>NW_015580189.1:0-250 GCF_001515605.1 Sinocyclocheilus anshuiensis | reverse complement strand
TGCATTATGGACCGGTCTTCATACTGAAACCAATAACACCAAGCAGGGAAGGAATCAAATTACTTTCTGTGAGTAGCATTCAGTAGTCATAAGAGTTTGATACCATTTCATTTTTTATTCTGGACTGAAGCCTTTAAGGACCGTGAGCAAGTCATCTAGGTATTATAATGGAAACTAGTCTAACATTAAAGATCAAATCTGTTGCATTTTCTTAAAGGAGACATATTATGCCCCTTTTTACAATATGTAA
>NW_015580188.1:0-250 GCF_001515605.1 Sinocyclocheilus anshuiensis | reverse complement strand
TGCACCACCTGTGTGTAGGGTCTCACAGAGCAAATCACCTGCATCGTTCTCCAGCAGATTTTTGATTGTCAAGAGAACTGAAGATCCTGACAGCCTTTGAATATAAATCTCTTTATTTCTTATTCTACCGAAGAACATTCCGTAGGCAAAGTCTGGGTCACTGGTACTGATCATATTTAATTCCACATTTGGTTTCTTGAGAATGAACTGAAAATCCCGGTTAGATGGGCCTGTAAACCCTGTAACATTA
>NW_015580187.1:0-250 GCF_001515605.1 Sinocyclocheilus anshuiensis | reverse complement strand
TGCACCACCTGTGTGTAGGGTCTCACAGAGCAAATCACCTGCATCATTCTCCAGCAAATTTTTGATTGTCAAGAGAACTGAAGATCCTGACAGCCTTTGAATATAAATCTCTTTATTTCTTATTCTATCGGAGAACATTCCGTAGGCAAAGTCTGGGTCACTGGTACTGATCATATTTAATTCCACATTTGGTTTCTTGAGAATAAACTGAAAATCCCGGTTAGATGGGCCTGTAAACCCTGTAACATTA
>NW_015580186.1:0-250 GCF_001515605.1 Sinocyclocheilus anshuiensis | reverse complement strand
ATGCATGACAACTACATCAGTATCAAAAAATGGCCAATATAACTTCATTACATTTTCTCTTGGTTTTTCTTGCCATAACAAACGTGTTTCATAAACACAGTTATAGCAACCAGAGAAAAACTAATGTTTGAAAGTCAAGTGTCAAGAGCCCAAATAACGGTGTATATACGGTAAATAACAAATATCTCCACAATGGTGACTTCCCATTTTATTATTTTCAATAAATATTAACATCTAAACCTCTGTTAAT
>NW_015580185.1:0-250 GCF_001515605.1 Sinocyclocheilus anshuiensis | reverse complement strand
TAATTGTGGTCAAGGTTTGATTTAGTTGGTCTCTTGACCCTTTTAAGAATTCAAAATAATCTGTTTCTAAGCAATTGCAATATTGTTTAACAACAAACATTTGTGCATTGCTGATTCAACTCTTGAAGTAGCAGATGAGCTTGTTTTTGGTCTGTAATTCATGATTGATGAACGTCATGAAGTGTTTTTTCTTTGGTTTATTGATGGACATTCAGCTATTACTGAAAAGCAAAAAAAAAAAAAATCAGAT
>NW_015580184.1:0-250 GCF_001515605.1 Sinocyclocheilus anshuiensis | reverse complement strand
GACTTCCTACAATGTAAGCCACTAACAAACACAATGACACACACTAAGATACTTTAACTAGAAAGTTTAGTTTGAAGTGACAGAACTGATAGAAAATATTATTTATAATTCATTATGAATCATGTGCAGTGTAGGCAAAAATACTCCTGTTTACATTGAATTATTAATTACTTCTTTAAATTTGTAGTCAGATTACTTTATTGATAATTTTTAATAGTAGTTTAATAATTAATACTCGTTTAATTTTAAG
>NW_015580183.1:0-250 GCF_001515605.1 Sinocyclocheilus anshuiensis | reverse complement strand
GTGTGAGTGTGAATGTGTTTGTGTTTGTGTGAGTGAGTGTGTGTGTGTGTGTATGCGTGTGTGTGTGAGTGTGAGTGTGAGTGTGTGTTACTGTGTTACTGTGTGTGTGTGTGTGTGTGTGAGTTAGGGTTAGGGTTAGGGTTAGACATTGACATTGTTAGACAATGCCATTGTTTGTTGCAGGGACGGTGCACTTGATCAAACCGCTGTTGAGCAGGCCTTTCTGTTTCATTCATGTGCTGTAATGAGT
>NW_015580182.1:0-250 GCF_001515605.1 Sinocyclocheilus anshuiensis | reverse complement strand
GATCCAGCAGTATATTTAACCGTGGGCATGGGGTACTTTTCATCCGTTTGTACTAAACCCATATGGTTGCCAAAAAGCTCTTTCTTTAGTTTCATCTGACCATAGAAGCCAGTGCCATTTGCGGTTCCAGTCGTGTCTGACAACTGAATATACTGAATATACTGACCCCAAGATTCAACTACTCTCTGCAATTCTCCAGCGGTGATCCTTGGAGAGTCTTTGGCCACTCAAACTCTCCTTCTCACCGTGC
>NW_015580181.1:0-250 GCF_001515605.1 Sinocyclocheilus anshuiensis | reverse complement strand
CTGGGCAAAAAAAAAAAAACGATTTTTCGATTAATCATTTTTTAAAATGACGCCGATTCAATAATGATTCTGAAAAGCCTTGAATCAATCTTTTCCGGAATTTATAAAGGCAAAGTCGTGGGTTCACCTGTTTTACTTTGTTGAATTTCAGATGAAAAATCGTTTTGTTTTTTTTTGCCCGGCCCTACCAGCTACATTAGCATTGTAGAGGTGACTTCTGCATGAGCAAGCTTTATTCACATTTTGGTGA
>NW_015580180.1:0-250 GCF_001515605.1 Sinocyclocheilus anshuiensis | reverse complement strand
GGATAGGTAGTATGCTTGCTTAACATAGCGTCAAACATGACAATTGATGAGACTAATATCATGTTTTGCTCCAAAATCACTATGTAACATCAGTCATGTTTGAACCAATTAGCTTCTGTGGTTCCATGTTGCTTCTTATCATAGAATGAGACAGAAAATATTTTTTATAAAATTCTATACTGTGATACAAGCTATGTCAATTAGTGTTGCATTGCAATTGTGTTTATTGTCTTCCACGTTTCATCAGTCA
>NW_015580179.1:0-250 GCF_001515605.1 Sinocyclocheilus anshuiensis | reverse complement strand
TGCCAAACCGCTCACTGTTCCCGAAGAGGACGTGGGTCTCTCTGATGCTACAGGTGGTGAGACTCTTCCCGTCTAACATGAGCAGTCCGACCGCGCCATCCGATTGCGGGAGAGCACACAGAAACACTCCTGCAGATCTCATTTCATTTCAGTGGCTTCTCACTGGTCTGATAAGACACCCCTTCTCTGTTTCCCTCAAGACATACCAATGTCAGCAAACCATGAGGTCGTTACAGTGCTTATTTTTTAT
>NW_015580178.1:0-250 GCF_001515605.1 Sinocyclocheilus anshuiensis | reverse complement strand
GAGAGAAGTGCTCATTGACTGTAAATTAATGCTGTTAAACAGATGAAAATGTTGGTAATCTAGCGAGTTTTTAATTTCAGACCTCTTAAAACACTTAATGAAGAATAATGTCTCAAGCACAACCATTAAATATGATAATTATGTGATTTTAACATTTTAGTTCATAAAAATGCTTTCAAGTTCTTAGATTTTCTAAAAAATGCTTTATTGATTGATGTTTCCTAAAAGTTCAGTTGTTGCTTAATATCGA
>NW_015580177.1:0-250 GCF_001515605.1 Sinocyclocheilus anshuiensis | reverse complement strand
GGCCGTCTGTGAACTCTCTGCCTGTCCTGTCATGGCTATAGAGGCTGTCTGTGAACTCTCTGCCTGTCCTGTCACGGCTATTCGGCTGTTCACGTCAGTGAACTCTTACTGTGCTCTGAACCGGCCGATGAGGTCATCTCCGAACTCTCGTCCTGTTCAGAATCAGCCATGGAGGCTGATTGTGATCTGTCTGTCCGTCTAGATGCTGATTTTGAACTCTCTGTCTTGCCAGTTTCTGTCAATCAGTCTG
>NW_015580176.1:0-250 GCF_001515605.1 Sinocyclocheilus anshuiensis | reverse complement strand
GAAAGAAAGCAAACATTTCAGTTTTTATGATATATAGAGAAATATAACTAAGAACACATCTGGGTTTTGAGGTTTATGACACAAATCTCATAACCACCATGCACTAGACTTCTACATCCATTTACCTAATTTATAGAACAAAGTCACATTAGAACTTTCTTGTTAAAAAGATAAAAAATAAAAAAAACAAGTTAAAATTATATCCCTGTTGATTTTTTTTTTTACTAATTATTGTTTGATAATCATTGAT
>NW_015580175.1:0-250 GCF_001515605.1 Sinocyclocheilus anshuiensis | reverse complement strand
GCTTCTGGTACGATACTTGGACATTTCCAATCTGGCAACACTGCTGCAGTTCTGTGGCTGCGGTTCTGAAACTGCTGGTGGAAAGACAGCATGGCGGGTTAAGCGACAGCTGTGGTGTGAATGAAGAGAGTGAAGGGGGTAGTTTAGATGAAGAGGATGATTCAAATAACATGAATTCTAATGAATGGATTCAGGTTGAGCAGTTGTCTCAGAAACGCAAAGACAGAGGCTCAGACTCTGAGGAGTTCGT
>NW_015580174.1:0-250 GCF_001515605.1 Sinocyclocheilus anshuiensis | reverse complement strand
CACTCACGAGCAGCCCTAACTGAAAACACCGTTTGACTAAATGCACTTTTTCTTAAAGGGACTATGCAATCACCTCTTACTGCACTTCTCGTTAAATCTGTTGACATCCAGCTATGGGCATATCTAAAATTTGCCAAGTTGAACTTATTGTGATTGCAAACCTTCTTGATGTGCGTTTTAAAAGTATGATTGCTATCAATATATACAGATATTTAAAATCTGAGACAACTTGTAGTCTCTCCCCATCTAT
>NW_015580173.1:0-249 GCF_001515605.1 Sinocyclocheilus anshuiensis | reverse complement strand
TCAACGCTCTGAACTGAAACAGTTTCACTTCTGCTCACGAGAAATTAGTTATGAATAATAAATTCATCATCACCTTGAGATGAAGAAGCTACTTGAGAAACTGCTAAAGAACATCTTTGTTACTGGTGATTCACAATGACTTTACTGTATGACTTAAAAATGGGATATGAGCAGGGGTTAAATTGTTGTTATGTGGGGGGGCTCTATGGTATCGAGCTATTATATATATATATATATATATATATATAT
>NW_015580172.1:0-250 GCF_001515605.1 Sinocyclocheilus anshuiensis | reverse complement strand
AGATTTTGTTGATATTGTGAGTGCACACAAATACAAGTAGACCCTGTAGTTCTGAATGATGCATACTCTTACCTTTATGAGCAAAAATGACTGTATTTTTTAGTTTCCGCTGTTATTAAAAAAAATGCAAGTGATCGCATGTCCTCCAAAGTGCACTTTAGCTTCCACTCTCCGCACAAACGATTGGATATGCACATAACAGCGTTCATTTATCTAGGTTAAATGTTTAAATTAATACTGTGAAATGCAT
>NW_015580171.1:0-250 GCF_001515605.1 Sinocyclocheilus anshuiensis | reverse complement strand
GCGCTCCAGCTGCTTGGGATCTGCACCTGGGGGGGTTTTAGTGGCGGTCGCCATGGTTACTGAGGAGCGAAAATGAGGAGAGACCGAAGGGATGGAATTAAAAAACACCCACAGATAGAATAAAAGATGCTGAAATTATGCAGTGTGATACTGGTTTACACATACACTACCCCTCAAATGTTTGGGATCAGTAAGACTTGTAATGTTTTTTAACCTCCTGAGACCCTGTGACCTCATATGAGGACATTAT
>NW_015580170.1:0-250 GCF_001515605.1 Sinocyclocheilus anshuiensis | reverse complement strand
AATAAATCAACATATGGAGATGAAATACTGATCTAAGCATAAATGGTTTTACAAGTGAGCGTGAAGTGATTCGAGAGACGTTACACAAGCACAGCGATGGAAGAAATCAACGAACACTTATACAGTTATAAGAGCCATTATTCATATATCTGATCAATCACAGCTCCAGAGAGATGCATCATAAACAGCTGAATATATTAAACACGCTTAATGCTTAATCAGAAACATACAGGGTGAATTCAGCCGTTAT
>NW_015580169.1:0-250 GCF_001515605.1 Sinocyclocheilus anshuiensis | reverse complement strand
AGTAAGTAAAACTGAAGGTATTGAGAACTTTACAACATCTTTAAGCGGTGAGTTTAAAAAAGCATTAAAAATGTGTTCTCTTCCCACCTTCCCCTTCCAGCTGTTTGGGTTTGGAATTTGATTGTTGGACTGACTGTGTTTGTGGTTCTGGCTCTGATTATACACAAATGTCTGAATAGAAGAGTTTTGTACTAAGGGACCCAAACTGTACATGGGTCCAGATCACCTAACGATGCCGCCGGCCGAGCCA
>NW_015580168.1:0-250 GCF_001515605.1 Sinocyclocheilus anshuiensis | reverse complement strand
TCAGAAATCATTCTAATATGCTGATTTGCTGCTCATCAAACATTTATTATTATCAAAGTTGTACTGTTTAATATTTTTTTGTGGAAAATGTGACACATTTCTACTGATTTTTTGATGAATAAAAAAAACTGCATTTATTTGATTTTATAAACATAAACAAAATTCTGTGTCTTTTTCATAAATTTAATGCGCCCATGCTGAATACAAGTATTACTTTTTGAAAATAAACAAATAAAGGTCTTATTGGCCC
>NW_015580167.1:0-250 GCF_001515605.1 Sinocyclocheilus anshuiensis | reverse complement strand
TTCACAAGTGGTGGTTGGGGAGAGACTCCTGATATGATTGTAAAGGGTGTAAATTAGTACATATTAAACTGCTATGCTATATAAATGCTTCAATTATTCTGATCAAATTAAGTACAGTTCGTTTTGTTTTTTTTTGTCCGGTCCTCTTTATAAAACATACAAACTATAAAAATGTAGCCTAATCCTCATTAAGACAGTATGCATTACATTATGAAGACATTGTGGAACTTCATCCTCAGAGCTGGTGCGT
>NW_015580166.1:0-250 GCF_001515605.1 Sinocyclocheilus anshuiensis | reverse complement strand
ACCACTGTTCTCTACAGAGCTGCTGTATAGATGAAATGTACTAAATTAATAACTGATGATTATTTACAATTGAACTGAATCAACTGACTTACAACGGTAAAGCTGCTTTGAAACAATCTGTATTGTAAAAAGCCCTATGTGAATACAGGTGACTTGATTTGACTGGACACTATGGACTTATTGAGACAAACCATGATCTTTTCCTAAACCTTACCAAGCAGTTTTACCAAGTCACTCCAACGGCATCATT
>NW_015580165.1:0-246 GCF_001515605.1 Sinocyclocheilus anshuiensis | reverse complement strand
GTAATTCCATTTTGCAGCTTTAAAGTCACTGCTAACTACCAGAAAAACTTAATGAAAAGACTCTACAGAATGGCTACAGATTGAAGTGATGAGGAGATCACCATTACCCATCCCTCCTCTGACCCCTAATGTACTTATGCCCAGCAGAAAATTCAAGTGACACTTCAGGAGATGGGAAATAAGCAGACCTTCCTCAAAATCAATTACTTTATCCTGTGTGTGTGTGTGTGTGTGTGTGTGTGTGTG
>NW_015580164.1:0-250 GCF_001515605.1 Sinocyclocheilus anshuiensis | reverse complement strand
CGTAATAAACCAGTGAATGATCTGTCCAGAAATGACGCTGATCGATATAACAAGTTTAGTTGAAAAGAGTTCTCTTTCGCTCTTTCAAGTGAAAGAGAACTCGAATCGGGACTCGCGCCCACATGCAGAGAGAGGGGGGCGCAATTCAGACAATTGATTCCTCTTTCACGTCTCTTTGCGCTTCAATGGACAGATACACACAAATTTATGTTAAAATACCTGTTTTGGCAAGTATTCTGGTAAACACAGT
>NW_015580163.1:0-250 GCF_001515605.1 Sinocyclocheilus anshuiensis | reverse complement strand
AAAAAAAATGCAAAGCTTTACAAATACTAGAAATTGTGAGAAATAATTGGGAATCTACGGAAGGGGACATGTTCGGTTCACTTAGTTTTGTTGTGGCCACGAGATATTAATTTGTGGGAACGTGATAAAATGTTGTGGCCTAGAGATCCTGTGTTGAGGGAACAACATCCATTTCTCGTGGCCACGAGTTTAATGTGTGAACAAACCTGCGTGACCATAGCATTTATTATTATTAATGTTGTAAAAAAGT
>NW_015580162.1:0-250 GCF_001515605.1 Sinocyclocheilus anshuiensis | reverse complement strand
GTGTGTGTGTGTGTGTGAGAGTGAGTGTGTGAGAGAGTGTGTGTGAGAGAGAGTGTGTGTGTGTGTGTTACCTGCTCTCTGACAGGAGGTGCTGCTGGGAAGGGGAGCACAGGGTTTGGAGGAGGGAGAGGAGGTGCAGAGAGGAGAAACTCCAACGACACGAGCACGAGGAAAAGCAGGAGAGGAAAAGCCTGACCTCCATCTACTGACTGAAGGAGACAGAGACGAACAACATCACCAACCTGAGTGT
>NW_015580161.1:0-250 GCF_001515605.1 Sinocyclocheilus anshuiensis | reverse complement strand
CTGTATTGTACTATTGTATTTTTAAAAAGTGATTAATTTATTTTTTATTGTGATTTCCCATTGTTTAAACTTGTGCACTCGCGGTTAACATTAAAAAGACTAGAACGTCTTGAACAGACAGAACGTCTTGAAATTGTGTAGTTTTGTAAAATAACAAAAATAAAAAAGGGTATCTTAGTGTATCTTTTATGTATCTTTTAAGATATGTTCCCCCTGTGTTTTCAGTGTAAAGTGTTCTGCAGATAAAAGT
>NW_015580160.1:0-250 GCF_001515605.1 Sinocyclocheilus anshuiensis | reverse complement strand
TTAATAGTCAACAATGGGTCGCGTGGAGATGGCAGCTCAGCAGGATCTATGCTAAACGGTTCCTTGGGTTTGGTCTGCTCCGCTCCCTCACCCCCAGAACTCGTTATTAGGTTTGCAACACCCACTAGCTCGCCCTCCTCCGGCAAGATCCCATTCTCCACCATATGTCTCACCACCACTTCCTTAATCTCCCTCTTTACCGCACCCCGAGGCACCCTGATCTGATATAAATCTGCGATTGCAAATAAGT
>NW_015580159.1:0-249 GCF_001515605.1 Sinocyclocheilus anshuiensis | reverse complement strand
TTTTTTTTTTTTTTTTTTTTACAGATTTGACAGATTTAATTTTATATTATTGTCATTGTTTTATTGATTACTTTCATTAAATTATTTATTTATTTATGTATTGCTTTCATGAAAATTGAGCAAATTCCCCTTTTAAATTTATTGTAAATTTTATGGAGATAGATCAATATATTTATTTTTTTTACATTAGATGTGTGTGTATGCGTGTACATATATATGTGTATATATATATATATATATATATATATA
>NW_015580158.1:0-250 GCF_001515605.1 Sinocyclocheilus anshuiensis | reverse complement strand
GCGGCTCAATTGAGGACAGCATGGAGTTCCTCGCTGCAAATCCAACGCCGTGTATTCAAGGCTCCTCAGGCTCCTTTCCCTGCCAGGAGAACGTGTAGTCCTGTTCTCTGAGGCTGCCGTTGTAAGGGAGTCTGGTCTCCTGTAGAGCAGCAATGTCGATGTCCAGTTGTTTCAGCTCATGGTTGATGATGGCTGTCTTCCTGGAGTCATCAACTTGTTGTAGTTCGTCAGAGTGTCCAGGGCACATGGT
>NW_015580157.1:0-250 GCF_001515605.1 Sinocyclocheilus anshuiensis | reverse complement strand
TGCATCCTATTGAGGAGACATATAGTCCAGTCCTTCTGAAGCTTCTATATCTTTTTCATAAAGTATAACATATAACGTTTTTAATTAGGAGTAAATGAGTTATGTGTTATGTAGCATAACTACATTTCAACAATACAAGAATAAAAGTTCAGTTAAAATTGAACAGTTTAGGCCAATGGCTCTCAAACACATTCCTGGAGGAAATAATGTATATACACTGAACAAAATTATAAACGCAACACTTTTGTTT
>NW_015580156.1:0-250 GCF_001515605.1 Sinocyclocheilus anshuiensis | reverse complement strand
TGTGGAGGAAACCTTGGTTCTTTTCTCAGGGCCCGGTGCTGGGAGTTCCTTGTCGCCGCGTGACGCTAGCGACGGATGCGTCCCTCTCCGGTTGGGGTGCGGTCATGAGTGGCCACCCTGCCCACACGCTGGAGACCGCTGGGAGTCTGTGGAGTGGTCGCCATTTGACGTGGCATATCAATTGTCTGGAGATGCTGGCCATGTGTCGAGCACTGAAACACTTTCTCCCAGACCTAAGAGGTCACCATGT
>NW_015580155.1:0-250 GCF_001515605.1 Sinocyclocheilus anshuiensis | reverse complement strand
GAGTCCTCCACCACGATCCAGTGGAACTGCGGAACCTGGCGGAACGTATTTGCCAAGCGGGTGAGCTCTGCTTTCTGCACCGCTCGGCTGTAAGTAGGAGTGATGGCATAAATGACCGGGAGAGATGTGGCGTTACTCCCGCTGCTGCTGCTGGTGGTGGTGCTGCTGCTGCTGCTGCTCCGAGTCGTCCTGACGACCTGCCGCTGCTGCTGCACATTTCCCAGCCGAGACAAATAAAAGCTGGCCGTGT
>NW_015580154.1:0-250 GCF_001515605.1 Sinocyclocheilus anshuiensis | reverse complement strand
ATTACCGATACTTAGGTAGAAACCTACATAGGAGCCTAACAAAAACTTAATTTTAAAGAAATAAGTCTGACGGACTTCATATACTTTATATCAGTTCTGTTTAGAACCCTATTATATTGAAGAACCCTTTTTACGCAGAAATGTTTTTTTGTGTTAGAGTTTAGAGATCTTTATGTTTTTCATAAACAACTTTTTGTTTTTCAAACTTAAAGGGATGGTTCACCCAAAAATGAAAATTACCCCATGATTT
>NW_015580153.1:0-250 GCF_001515605.1 Sinocyclocheilus anshuiensis | reverse complement strand
CCACGCTGCCAGATGGTCTACTAAGGGAATCAGTCTCTCGAGACTGACCTCTGGTGTTATTTGAATGGTTAATTTGGTGCCCTGAAGCGGCGGACCGGCAGGGAACAACCGTACTAACTGTTCTGATAATCCTCTTAGAGGATGCAAACTTTCCTGTGCTGCTACATTGCTTTAAAACAACAAATAGTTATGAAATAGCCTATGACAAGTACAGCGAGTCTCTCTCTTGCCCCCACCCACCCATGCACGA
>NW_015580152.1:0-250 GCF_001515605.1 Sinocyclocheilus anshuiensis | reverse complement strand
CCATCGTGGATAAAGGCTGATGATCAGTAATTAATTACAAATGAAGCAACACTCAAATTTTAGTAGTGTTGTTCAAATATTTAATGTAGTAAGGTTTAATTCAATTTGTCAAATTTTTACGCTGCATTCAAGCTATGATAATGGCATATTAATGTGTTTGGCTATCAAACTTTTCTTTATGCATGAGTTGCAAAATACTAATTTTCTTTTTGCATCTACATAGTAAGACTAACAAGCACATCACTTAATG
>NW_015580151.1:0-250 GCF_001515605.1 Sinocyclocheilus anshuiensis | reverse complement strand
GAGTTTACGGTGAAGTATCTTACCTGACAGCCAGGTGTGACCTTCCCATGCTGCTCCTGCATGTGTCCGTCAGTTCGTTTGGCCTTTAAGTATAAAGCGCTTCTCTGTCTCGCGCTCTTCACTAGTCACTAGACTCGCGCAGGAAACTAACTGAACGCACGCGCCCTGCTGAGGCGCGAGGACTCTGAACAGAAGTAGCGTGACTTTTATGGGTAAATTATATTTGAACCCACACCCACTCTCTCCTTAG
>NW_015580150.1:0-250 GCF_001515605.1 Sinocyclocheilus anshuiensis | reverse complement strand
CAGAGGCAAGCAGTATGATGCATATAAAGTGAAGTCTGAAAAGCACCTTAGAGATGATATCATTGTAGAGGACGTCCAAAGACCACCTGTGACTCGAGCCCAAGCTGACAATAGAAAGAAGAGAAAGCAGTCAAGGAAAAAGGAAGCAACTTCAAAAGAGAGTGAGGTAGTTGATGCATCATCGGACAGTGATGTTAGTAACAGTTGCTATTACAATCCAGACAGATTGCGGAACTCGCAAAGACAGATG
>NW_015580149.1:0-250 GCF_001515605.1 Sinocyclocheilus anshuiensis | reverse complement strand
CTATCCTGTCAAAGGTCTTGGATCTCACACTGACTGGGTGGCCTAAGTTTGTACTTAATCCAAATCTCAAACCTTTTTATGAAAGGAAAGATCAGTTGTCCACAGACCAAGGATGCGTTCTTTGGGGATCACGGGTGGTCATTCCACCTAAGTACAGGAGAAGATTGCTCTCAGACTTACATGAGGGTCATCCAGGAGTCCCTCAAATGAAAGCTCTGGCAAGAAGCTTCCTTTGGTGGCCTGGTTTAGA
>NW_015580148.1:0-250 GCF_001515605.1 Sinocyclocheilus anshuiensis | reverse complement strand
CGACCAGATTACAAGGGGCTATTCAGTGAGGCCTTGAGTTTGAAAAGACCGTCAGAACAAGCCGTGATCCACAATTCAGGGGACGAGTCACCTTTCAAATGTAATAAACTGCATGCATGGAATTTCGATCACATGCTATTAATTTGAAGGATTTTTTTCTTCGAAGTCCAAAGTCTTGCCACTCACGACTTGACATTATCCAGGTCAGTGCACCTTTGAACACAGAGACTCAGACAGCAATTTTAGACTT
>NW_015580147.1:0-250 GCF_001515605.1 Sinocyclocheilus anshuiensis | reverse complement strand
TCTAAGTAGGAGTCAGAGTTAAGAACATGACCAGAAGAGGGTCGAGTCTGAGTCAAGACAGAAACCTGAAGGGGGTCAAGTTTGAGTCAAAGCGAGTCAATGAAAATATGGACTTGAACTCAAGCTTGAGAAAGACTCGAGTGAGTATGGTTTTGAGTACTACAACACTGCTCTACACTCAATCAAAATCAACATCTGAAGCTTATTTCGGTAATGAAGAGTTTGCAAAACATTGTTTTGTGAATTGTGA
>NW_015580146.1:0-250 GCF_001515605.1 Sinocyclocheilus anshuiensis | reverse complement strand
ATTATAAATGATAACGACATTAGAAAAAGGCATGATAAAATGCAATCAAACAAATACGTTTCCCAGAGAAAACAAGATCTTTTACTGAATCGCAGATATACCAAAATATGTTGTATGCAAATACAAAAAGGATCAAATGATTCAAGAACAATAAGTTAAAGAATAAAGTTAAAAATGTGGTTGCCTATCACAGCTATGCTGATGATCCCAGATTTACCTAGCCTTATCTCCAAATGACTACAGCCCCATT
>NW_015580145.1:0-250 GCF_001515605.1 Sinocyclocheilus anshuiensis | reverse complement strand
GTGTTTGCATTTTTGTAATTTTGAATTGGTGTTTGCATTTTTGTACGTTTGAACTGGTGTTTGCATTTTTGTAAGTTTGAATTTTTGTTTGCATTTTTGTAAGTTTGAACTGGTGTTTGCATTTTTGTAAGTTTGAATTGGTCTTTGCATTTTTGTAATTTTTGTCATTTTGAATTGGTGTTTGCATTTTTTTTTTATTTTTTTTTTAGTGTTTGCATTTTTGTAAGTTTGAATTGGTGTTTGCAATTTT
>NW_015580144.1:0-249 GCF_001515605.1 Sinocyclocheilus anshuiensis | reverse complement strand
CAGCAGAGGTTGTACTTCCTTCGTCAACTGAAAAAGTTCAACCTTTCACAGGCGCAGATGACACAGTTTTATTCAGCTGATTGAGTCAGTTCTGTGCACTTCTATAACTGTCTGGTTTGGGTCAGCCAGAAATTAGATATAAGAAGACTGCAAAGGACTGTTAGGACAGCTGAAAGGATGATTGGTGTGCACCTGCCCAACCTACAGGACTTGTACAACTCCAGAGTGAAGAAACGGGCAGGTAACATC
>NW_015580143.1:0-250 GCF_001515605.1 Sinocyclocheilus anshuiensis | reverse complement strand
AAAAACATGTCACTTTGCTATGCATATGCAAAATGTGAAACTGCAATCTTCTTGTACTCTATAGCATTTTATAATTATTTGTAGAATTTAACTTAACCTGCTTTGTATCTTTATTATGTAATGCATAAGCGATTTATTTTATTTTTTAAATATGAGCGTAATTAAAACATGTTTATGACTGCGACAAGAACACTAATGATCAACGAATAGGAGCTGCAGATCATTTTAAAATGTCTAATAGCCTTCAATT
>NW_015580142.1:0-250 GCF_001515605.1 Sinocyclocheilus anshuiensis | reverse complement strand
CCAGTTGGTTCCGGAAAGTGGTGAGGGTCAAAAGAAAGTTTTACACCGTAACCATATTCTGCCTTTGAGATTTCAAGTTAGAATAAATCAAGACAATGAAGAACTTCCAAAAAGAAATTGCAGAGCTCGAAGAAAGCGTTTGAGACAGAAAGAAAAGAAATCAAATGTGACTGGAACTCCTCTGGAAGTACCACAGGATGTTTTTTCCTCTGATTCAGAGTCTGAATATGGCTATTGGCCATGCTTAATT
>NW_015580141.1:0-250 GCF_001515605.1 Sinocyclocheilus anshuiensis | reverse complement strand
TGTTTCACATGAGTTTCCCAAAAATGCACTTAACACTATCACATGTAGCTGTGCTTTAAGTGCTACTTATAAATCGCTATCCCTTTGTCAAGTGCTGAAATTACAATTTATGGCCCGTAATTATAGTACACGCTCGATTATTGAACTGTGCTTGACAAAAGTTCTACAATTAGACTTAAAGCACACGTGCAGTTCACGCAAATTGAAGTATTTATTCAGTGCTGTGAATAATCTTGGCACTAATTATATT
>NW_015580140.1:0-250 GCF_001515605.1 Sinocyclocheilus anshuiensis | reverse complement strand
ACCCTCAGTTGTGCCTCATGGCCATGGGAACCTGACGGAAACAAATCGTGGCTCTTTCTCTGTTGGCACGCTGCTACAATACAGCTGTGATCCAGGATACATGCTGGATGGCTACAGCATCATCACCTGCACCGTCTCAGGCCACTGGTCCTCTGATCCACCTCGCTGTGTCAAAAATGACGGTATGTTCAATTTAACCCTCTTCTACGTAGGGGTGTGCGATATTGACAAAAAATAATATCTCGATATT
>NW_015580139.1:0-250 GCF_001515605.1 Sinocyclocheilus anshuiensis | reverse complement strand
GCTTTGCGAAACTGAAAATATTCATCGGACTGGTTGGAAAAAAAAACATTCGGATTTTCGGTGCTCGAATGTTCACGGTATATGTGGAAGCATCCATAGGGATCTGCTGATTTATTCCAGCGCGTCATCGCGTCCGATATTCATTTCACTTTTTCGCGCTCAGTTTGGAAAGGCCTTTATGGGTTTGGAACAACATATGAGGGTAAGTAAGTAATCACAGAATTTGCATTTTTAGGTGAACTATCCCTTT
>NW_015580138.1:0-250 GCF_001515605.1 Sinocyclocheilus anshuiensis | reverse complement strand
AAAAATGTTCACACAATCATGCAGCTTGATCATAAGTTCCGCGCTCCGACGCGGTTAGCGCTTACACTCACTGATCTATATGTAACTGAACTGCGCTCTGGCCCACCTCTTCCAACAGAGCCAGGGACGGCTAAACGAACTGCACCCGAGCGCGGCACGGAGCGACCACACTAGTCAAACAAACCGGGCTTTGGGGGTCAGACGTGCTCAGGCACGGTTAAGATTGCCTAGTGTGAGTACACCCTTATTC
>NW_015580137.1:0-250 GCF_001515605.1 Sinocyclocheilus anshuiensis | reverse complement strand
TTTAAGTCACTTAAGTAGCCTTTTATTCTATTAATATTATATTATTCTTTTTGTATCTTAGTCAACACATTAATAAGTGCAGCACAACAAAATAATATTAAAACATGATATAAAATGTACTTTAAATTAAAACATTTAATTTTATATTACAACGGGCACTTTTTAAAAGTGTACTTAAGTGTTAAGAAAGTCATGAAAGTGTCTCTTTTTAAGTCACTTAAGTAGCCTTTTATTCTATTAATATTATATT
>NW_015580136.1:0-250 GCF_001515605.1 Sinocyclocheilus anshuiensis | reverse complement strand
TATAATTATTGTTACCATTCAAAAGTTTGGGTTAGTAAGATTATTATTATTATTATTTAAATTAATACTTTTATTAAACAAAAGTGACAATGAAGTATTTTTCAATGTTACAAAATATTTCTATAAATTATTTTTTTTCGAGCTTCCTATTTATCCAAAAATCTTGAATTGTTTTTTAAAAAAATCCACAAAAATGTTAAGCAGTACAACTGTTTTCAACATCGATGATTATGATGATGATGTTATTATT
>NW_015580135.1:0-250 GCF_001515605.1 Sinocyclocheilus anshuiensis | reverse complement strand
CCTCACATTAGAGGATAGAATTGCACCAAACACAAGTCCTACACAACAGCTCACATTCCTGAGTTCAGCAGCTGCCTATGAGAGCAGGAAGTCAGTGTATTGATGCATGCCGGTGTCAAAGAAGTGTGTATTAAAGGACGGCTCAAGTCACAAAAGCCTCCCTCTCTCTTTCTCTCTGTACGGGCATCGCCTCCATCCCATAATAGCCCCTTGCTCTCGCTACGACAGAGGTTAATGATTCTACACCTGG
>NW_015580134.1:0-250 GCF_001515605.1 Sinocyclocheilus anshuiensis | reverse complement strand
CGGTTAGCACGTAGCATTTTGCGGTCTTAAATGCAGAGTGTTTTGAAGTGTTGAAGTGACTTAACCAGTTCTATCTGAACTTTAACTCTTTCTTCACCTCTGTAAGGAAATTAACTCTTTTCAGAGGGGAATCGAATCTGAAGATTTAAAATCAACCTGATTGAACTGATTCCAAATTTGATAGTTTACACCTTATCAACTGTTTGTCCAGCGAGACGTTAACATCAGTATATCTTAACAATTTGGATAT
>NW_015580133.1:0-250 GCF_001515605.1 Sinocyclocheilus anshuiensis | reverse complement strand
CCTATTAGTTGTCATGAGTCATGACAATTCATTAGCTCCTTGTTACCTGTGTATATACATACCCCATATATCTGCCTTGTTCAGCGTCAGTTGTTGTTGGTTATCTGTGGATTCTCTTGTCTAGTTTTCCTGGTTTGTTCCTGCTCTGTGTTTCCCATTTTTGTTTGTTTCTTTATTTGGTTAATACACTTTGCTTGCAAGTGGATCTGCCTCATCTCGCTTTCATTCGACCCCTTTGTTACAGCTAAAA
>NW_015580132.1:0-250 GCF_001515605.1 Sinocyclocheilus anshuiensis | reverse complement strand
CTACGACTCAAGCTTCATATCATCTCGACTTCGTTTTTCATTTACGGAAATTTCGAAATTTCATTTCACAGTACTGAATAAATAAATGAATTCGCTTAATTGTTTGTGTGTTGTAGTGGGCTAATGGTAGAACTTTTGTCATGCATTTCCGAGCTTCTGGGTTATAATCCAGCCTCGTGTAGTTTTTTTTCTCTCTCATTAAAATCAAAGGTGTTCATCAGTGATTGTATATCAAGAGAACGGACATGTT
>NW_015580131.1:0-250 GCF_001515605.1 Sinocyclocheilus anshuiensis | reverse complement strand
ATCACATTTATTCTGCTGCACTTAAAAATAATTTGGCACCTATTTTTTTTTTTCTTCTTATAGGAGCGGATGGCTCCATAAGTGTTTTTTTTTTTTGTTGTTGTTTTTTTTTGGTCTAGAGCCCTGCATACTGGTTTCCATTTTTTTAGGGACATTCCATAGACATAATGTTTTTTATGTGCAAACTGTATTTTCTATCCCCTTACCCCAAACCTACCCTTACAGAAAACTATCTGCATTTTTAAATGTT
>NW_015580130.1:0-250 GCF_001515605.1 Sinocyclocheilus anshuiensis | reverse complement strand
AACAAGATGGAAATTATATTAAAGATGTGGCAAAAATGGCAACATCAACACAACACGAATTAGTTAAATAATTGAATAATTATTAAATAGCAAGTAGTAATTATTATTATTATATAAAAAGGTATATACCTTTTTATATAATAATAATAATTACTACTTGCTATTTAATAATTATTCAATTATTTAACTAATTCGTGTTGTGTTGATGTTGCCATTTTTGCCACATCTTTAATATAATTTCCATCTTGTT
>NW_015580129.1:0-250 GCF_001515605.1 Sinocyclocheilus anshuiensis | reverse complement strand
GCTTTAACTGTCTGTGCTACAATACAAAGTCTTTTGTAGTAAGTTTTAACCTTCATAATGCATTCATATACTATTTTTGTATTCTGGGTCCATTTGGAACCAAATAATTGTTGTTTTATAAAACTTAGTAATAACTTTTATATGGTAATACATTTTTCAATTAAAACCATTGTATCTGATCAACAGCGTCTCATTAATCAGTGAATGTGAAAAGATTTCAAAGTTTTGAATGTTACCTTGTTTTTTATTT
>NW_015580128.1:0-250 GCF_001515605.1 Sinocyclocheilus anshuiensis | reverse complement strand
AATAGATTTAATTTGTTTGTGCAGGGGCATTTTTGTCCAATTTAAAGGCATTTTTGCCCCAAATCCCCGTGGCCAGGGGGAGGCTAAGCCCTTTACCCAGCCTTACACATGCTCCGCCTATTATTAGGGATAATGCACGGCTAGCTGTACACTGAACAATTTTAATACACGACGTGAAGGCAAGAAAAACCTGACGCGAAGCTAGGGCTCGTTAGCTCAGCATTCTGCCCGCTTCAGATCAGAAAGAGAT
>NW_015580127.1:0-250 GCF_001515605.1 Sinocyclocheilus anshuiensis | reverse complement strand
GGCCAATAATGCAATTTCTCCTGTTATTGTATTGTCATATCTGCCGAATGTATGGGTCCATAACTTAAAAATGCTACAGTTAAAAAATTTGAAAATTTGCATGGTCACAGTCATATGCCTTGGGAATGAGACCACAGTATGACTTTTAACGCACCCTCAAAGGCAGCTGAGCTATAGTGCCTCCAATTGGGCCAATAATGCAATGTTCTCCTGTTATTGTATTGTCATATCTGCCAAATGTATGGGTCCA
>NW_015580126.1:0-249 GCF_001515605.1 Sinocyclocheilus anshuiensis | reverse complement strand
TATAATATAAATTATATGAATATAAATATATACACATGTAAATACGTACTGTATGCGTGTCTTTATATACACTATACATTATATATATATATATATATATATATATATATACCGTGCACGCACATATATTATATAAACAAAAACTTTTATTGTTGGATGTCATTAATCGTGATTAATCGTTGCCCAGCACTATTACAAACCTCTAACGTTTAAATAATAGCTTCATAAAACTTGTATAGAATTGATTAG
>NW_015580125.1:0-250 GCF_001515605.1 Sinocyclocheilus anshuiensis | reverse complement strand
CCACATTACTGAGGCTGAGGGCCTGTGAGCTCTTGTCCTGGATGCGAGAGGAAGGAAAGGAACAAGAAGACAGGAAGTTAACGCAGTGGGAGCGGAGCCAACGTACACTTGCACGCACGCATTCAGA
Source organism: Sinocyclocheilus anshuiensis (assembly GCF_001515605.1). NCBI lineage: Eukaryota > Metazoa > Chordata > Actinopteri > Cypriniformes > Cyprinidae > Sinocyclocheilus > Sinocyclocheilus anshuiensis. Next base: position 123 of record NW_015580125.1, on the reverse strand, counting down.
GAACTACTCGCTACCAAAACACATTCACACACATTTACAGTTTACAGACAAATCAATTCATACTGTATCCTCCCAATCAACCTTTCGCTTGCAGGCTAATCTGAAAAGCTGATGTTTTTGTGG
>NW_015580124.1:0-250 GCF_001515605.1 Sinocyclocheilus anshuiensis | reverse complement strand
TGGGCGTGTCTTACAGGTGTTAGTCTTGCTATTGGTGCTTTTTCTCAAATAGTCCCGTCTCCCCCCACGGCAACACGTCAGTTTTGCCGAGAGGGACGTTCTCAGTCCCCGAGGATGCTCTTCACGAAGCTAGCGACGTCGGTGTCTTTGGAGTCATGGATGGTGAAAAAGGGATGTTGCTGGGTGTGGAAAAGATTTGAAACGTCAATATTGTGCCAAATGATGTGCTCTCAGAAAAAAAGCTACATTT
>NW_015580123.1:0-250 GCF_001515605.1 Sinocyclocheilus anshuiensis | reverse complement strand
CCATGTAAATCAATGTCTTCTGCCTGTCTAGGCAGACCTGGAGCCGTTCCAGAGGATATTCAGTGTCTCAGAGATCTTTAAATACCTCTGGCGTGACCTGTGCTTATGCTGAACTAAATATAGGTCTTCATGTCCGATGTGATGATGTCATAATGCTAAAGCACAGAAGTGTTGTCCACAAATTGATTTTAGTTTTTATTATTTTAGACTTTATTTCGAACATGTAAAACAAAGTATTTACATGATTACT
>NW_015580122.1:0-250 GCF_001515605.1 Sinocyclocheilus anshuiensis | reverse complement strand
AGGGTATCTATGTCATTGCCGATGACATCCTGATCACTGGAGAGGGTGAAACCTTAGAAAGAGCAAACCAGGACCATGATGACAAACTGAGAGCAGTGTTGAACAGATGTAGAGAAAAGAACATCAAACTGAATGCAGAAAAGTTTCAACTGAGAAGAAGCGAGGTTCCTTACATTGGACATTTACTTACTGCAGACGGGCTCAAAGTCGACCCTGAGAAGGCAAGAGCGTTCAGAGATATGCCACGCCC
>NW_015580121.1:0-250 GCF_001515605.1 Sinocyclocheilus anshuiensis | reverse complement strand
AATTCATATTTAAAATAATGTTTTTCAGCATGATTTGACAATGCTACAAATGAAAGAATTCAAAGTGATTTGGTCATTGTTACAAAGTGTTAACTTTTGATTAGTGACTGTGAATTTTAACTATTTATTTATTTATTTTCTTTAAAATATCTTATTGAATTTCTAATTTATTTAACTGTTCTTTGCTTTACATTTTTGTCTAATATACTACTAATATACTAAAGGGCAGTATTTATTTTATATATATTTT
>NW_015580120.1:0-250 GCF_001515605.1 Sinocyclocheilus anshuiensis | reverse complement strand
ATAACAGTCAGAATAAATGTGTAATAAATCCTCACATAGACAGTAAGATCAGTGTGTGTGAGTCCTGCTGAGTGTTTCTGTGCTTTTCTCTGTTTGTGTTGATGGAAATCACTCATTTAGTTAATAATATATATTATTAATTACTAATATTATTATTAATAATCATGATCAGTAATTTCAGTGTGTTATTTCTGTTCTCTGACTGATAAATAAAGCTTCTACCCACTTGATGAACAAAGGTGATGGGTTT
>NW_015580119.1:0-250 GCF_001515605.1 Sinocyclocheilus anshuiensis | reverse complement strand
AATATAGATGGAGCAGCAAACAATAAATATATGTTAGATAATTGTATGGTTAATCAGACATTTAATAGTTCTCTCTATAAACATGGTATTTGTGTCTATAATGTTTAAAAAATTATATTTTGAAGATTATTGTACCTCATCATGAAAAGTTTCAGGGATGTATAATTGATCAAATTGTATCAAAAGGAACAACATTTTGTACAGAAATTGTCTTTACACTGTTACACCGGGGTTCACTTTTATGTCCTTT
>NW_015580118.1:0-250 GCF_001515605.1 Sinocyclocheilus anshuiensis | reverse complement strand
CCCTTTGGTTGGGCACTTTGAACTTGGTTTATGTTACTATAATTAATTCCTGTTAATGGAGCAGTGCATTATGAAGTCAGAGTTATTTGATTTCAAGGCAAGAAAAGTAATAAATAGCTTGCTTTTAGAAGGTGACCTTTCTTCTAATTAAAGCATTAGTGTATTTTTATTGTGTGTGTTTATTAATTTTCACATTTCATTTTTCATAAATACCTTGAGATGATTTTAATTGGTTTTATATATCCTTAAA
>NW_015580117.1:0-250 GCF_001515605.1 Sinocyclocheilus anshuiensis | reverse complement strand
ATTAAGCACGTCTTCCACAAAATTCTCATTACCTCAATGTTATATTTATTTATAAATATATCCATTACAACATCTTTTTCTTTAATTGTATATATTATTTATATATCGATATCGTCTTACTTATAAATCAATATATAAATATATATCCATGCTGCTTTCAAATTATGCTGATTTAAAAAAGTATTTATATAAAAGTTATCCATACACACTACCAGTCAAAAGTTTTTGGACAGCAAGATTTTTAATGTTT
>NW_015580116.1:0-250 GCF_001515605.1 Sinocyclocheilus anshuiensis | reverse complement strand
TATATATATATATATATATATATACACACACATACATACACACACTTTGTATATAAAATAAATATGATAAATAAGATGATATTTTATGCATTCATATGAATAAAAATGATTAATGATTAATTACTAATAATAATAATAACTGGTGCTTAAAATAAATAAATAATTATTATAATGAATACTTTAATGATAAGGATGATAATAATAATTATTGTGATAACTGTTAATATTCTTCATTTTTTTTTTTTTTTTT
>NW_015580115.1:0-250 GCF_001515605.1 Sinocyclocheilus anshuiensis | reverse complement strand
TTGATGTCTGTGTTTTTCATTGCAGAACTCAAACCAACTTTGGAGAGTTGGTTTGAGTTTGATTTGGAGAGTCATAATTCTCGGTCTTCTTTTCTTAAAGGAATAGTTCACACAAAAAGCATTTAATCGCCCACATGTCATTCCATACCTATAAGAATTTTTGTCTTTAGAAAACAAATGAAGATATTTTTTATTTTCTTTTATCATTTTTTGTTAATCCATTGAGAGTCTAGATAATCAGTATTTTCAA
>NW_015580114.1:0-250 GCF_001515605.1 Sinocyclocheilus anshuiensis | reverse complement strand
GTACACACACATATATTTTGTAAACAAAACCTTTTATTTTGGATGTGATTAATCCTTTGGCAGCACTAATGTTTTCATATATTTTTTGAAAATATGTTTATGTACACCACCATTCAAAAGTTTTGGTTAAGTATTTTTTATGTTAATGAAAGAAGACTCTTACGCTCACCAAGGCAGTTTTTATTTGATCAAAAATACAGAAAAACTGTAACATTATGAAATATCATTACAAAAAACTGTATTCTATTTT
>NW_015580113.1:0-250 GCF_001515605.1 Sinocyclocheilus anshuiensis | reverse complement strand
TCCATCATGGTTTTCTATGGTGTTGGTGCAGATGGCTTTACAGAAGGGACACTTAACCCAACAGCACTGACAGAAGTGATCGATCAGAAGCTTATCTGGTCTAAACTTACAGTCCAGCTTTTCTGCAAATGTCTTTGTGTTGAATCTACGGCTGATGTCAGACATTATAGCAGTAAGTTCTTTTCTTATCACATCTCCTAGCAGTTTGAAATCATCAACATCGTCATGTTTGACTCCACTGAGGTCTTTT
>NW_015580112.1:0-250 GCF_001515605.1 Sinocyclocheilus anshuiensis | reverse complement strand
TTGCATGACTCAGGCAGAGAAAAGCTGTTGCTATCAAACATTGTTTACTTAGTCAACTGAGTCAGTGTAATGGTGAAGGGATACATCAAATAAGGTTTGCAAAGAAATTTCATGCTCCCTTGCATTTAAAAGTATTTTTTTTTAGTATTTTTAAAATACAAACATTCAGTAGTTTATTTTGATAAATGGTGTCGCTGCTGTATTATGTGGTTTATTTTGATACACTTAAAATTAAGGTATTTGGTATTTT
>NW_015580111.1:0-250 GCF_001515605.1 Sinocyclocheilus anshuiensis | reverse complement strand
ACACAAATTAAGATATTTTTGATGAAACCCGAGAGCTTTCTGACCTTGCATGCAGCAACACAACTGACATGTTCAAGGCCCAGAAAGGTACTAAGGACATTGTTAAAGGTGCCATTAGAGGTGCACCGATTGCAATTTTCTTGGCCGATTCTGATTTCCAATTTTTCATTAGTGTGATCTGCCGATATCAATTTTTGCCGATTCCGATTTTCTTTCTAAGATCTATAATTGACAGCATATACAAACAAAA
>NW_015580110.1:0-249 GCF_001515605.1 Sinocyclocheilus anshuiensis | reverse complement strand
GTGAGTGTGTGAGTGTGTGTATGTGAGTGCGTGTGCGTGTGAGTGCGTGTGAGTGTGTGTGCGTGTAAGTGCGTGTGCGTGTAAGTGCGTGTGCGCGCGAGTGCGTGTGTGAGTGTGCGAGTGTGTGTGTGAGTGTGTGCGTGAGTGTGCGAGTGCGTGTGTGTGAGTGCGTGTGTGTGTGCGTGAGTGTGTGTGTGTGTGTGAGCGTGTGTGTGAGTGTGAGTGTGTGTGTGTGTGTGTGTGTGTGTG
>NW_015580109.1:0-250 GCF_001515605.1 Sinocyclocheilus anshuiensis | reverse complement strand
TTTGTTTGTTTGTTTGTTTGTTTGTTTTCCTCCTCTTAAGTGCTTGCCAGTCATGGTCACCATGATCTATCCTTGTTTGACAAAAGCTGCATAAAGGTTCCTCCAAATTTTTTCCTTTTTTGTTCCTCTAAAAGAAGAACGGCATTCAGGTTTAAAATAACATGAGGGCAAGTAAATAGATTTCATTTTCTAGAACTATATACTAAATGTTCATAGATATTGACCTCAGTGTTTCGTTGTTGTTGTTTTT
>NW_015580108.1:0-249 GCF_001515605.1 Sinocyclocheilus anshuiensis | reverse complement strand
TTCTTGTATTCAAATTAAGCGCGGTCCACTGCTGCACACGTGCCAAAATATCGATACAGGGACAGCTGTATCGATACTGGTATTGTCAAATCTCTGTGACGATACATCGTCGTATCGATGTATCGAATACAGCACTACAACAGATATTGTCATTTTATTAATATTAATATTGCATTGGTTTGCATTGTTACCTTAAATATGCACTATATACTAGGGCTGCACGATAAATCGCATGCGATATTTAACGCG
>NW_015580107.1:0-250 GCF_001515605.1 Sinocyclocheilus anshuiensis | reverse complement strand
ATAGTGCTGTCAATCTGTTAAAAATATTAACTAATTAATCGCACATTTTTCTGAAATTAATCGTGATTAGTTGCACTTAACATTAAAGTTTTTAAATATACAATAACTTCACATTCAATCTCAAAATGAATGTAGAAACAACATAAATCCAGTACTTTTTTTTATATTTGTTCAATTGCATCTTTTTTTATGACTGAAGGCGAGCATCACTGATACCAATACTACTGATGTCTCTATGAAATTGTTTTTT
>NW_015580106.1:0-250 GCF_001515605.1 Sinocyclocheilus anshuiensis | reverse complement strand
TCAAAACATGTTTATGGAAAAGAGCAGCTCTGAGACCAAAAATAGCGTTTTGAATGACCTTTTTTTAATTAACTATCCTTTAAAAGCTACCAAATAACTACCAAGTAATGCTTATATTATACATGGCATGACGATAGAGTATTCAAAGTGTTCTAGGAAGCTCATTGCTTTGTCATTTATAAACAGTGCTTGTTCATCCGCTTCCACTCTCACTGAAGGGCAACTGATGTACCGAAGAGAAGCATTTTTT
>NW_015580105.1:0-250 GCF_001515605.1 Sinocyclocheilus anshuiensis | reverse complement strand
TCATATGACCCCTTTAAGGGTTTATGTTCTTGTCATGTGTTTTTTGTACTTTTTTTTGTACTTTCATATTCTGATTATACGTCAAAGGACACGTTCACACTGCAAGCATTAGTGCTCAATTCCGATTTATTACTCAGATCTGATTTTTTTGTATGGCTGTTCACATTATGCTTTTTAAATGTGGCCAATATCAGATTCCAGTGTGAACTGATCACGGTCCTGAAGTGACATGAATGTGCAAAAGAATAAC
>NW_015580104.1:0-250 GCF_001515605.1 Sinocyclocheilus anshuiensis | reverse complement strand
AGAGTCTGTCCTAGAGCATTGTTTATACTGTAAACATTTGCTTGATGTCTGTTTTAAGTTTTTGACAAATTTAAAGGAGCTGTGTCACCCCTTTTTACTTTCTATGTCAGTTTTGTTTTCAAAAGCATGACATTTTGTGCCCTCTTTCTGATGCATAAACACAAAGGGCTGTTTTTTCCCCCTCAATATGCTTTTAAGACTACTAATGTTCAAGACTTAATATTTCAAACATTTGCTTGACTTTTTTTTT
>NW_015580103.1:0-250 GCF_001515605.1 Sinocyclocheilus anshuiensis | reverse complement strand
ACTGATTCTTTAGTGAACTAATCTGAATTTGTTCTTCGGATATATCTTTCTTCACTCACCAAAATTTTTTTTATGTGAGAATGATTCTGATTTTATTGCATTCAGTGTAAACGCGACTGATAATTTATTGACGTCATGCCAGATGAGGCTCACGCAGAGAGAGAGAGACTTGTGCAGAAATCAAGATAAATGAGAGCAACAGCACTCACAGAAAGTTATAGATGCATACTGCGGTAGATTGTTTTTTTTT
>NW_015580102.1:0-250 GCF_001515605.1 Sinocyclocheilus anshuiensis | reverse complement strand
GACTGGACCCAAACCACGTGAACTGTTGAAGGCGGCACTTAAAGCTTTGCAGGAAGGAATTGCCTTGCAGTATGCCAAACCCCTGCTCATGGCTGAAGTGCGCAGAATCTTGCCAACCGCAATTGGTGTGCCCATGGAGCTCAGTTTGTACACTGCTGCTGTTGCTGTTGCAAGTGTCAATGGTATGTTTTTTTTTTCTTAGAAATTTTAGATCCTTTACTCAGATGTGAGGGGGTCACTTCTTAGGTTG
>NW_015580101.1:0-250 GCF_001515605.1 Sinocyclocheilus anshuiensis | reverse complement strand
GGATGGATTGGAGGTGAGTTTTATTTGTTTTGCGTGTCTTGTAAAAAGTGTTTAACATTACTAACAAACCACCAAAACGCAATTTTCGCCGAGCAATATTGTTTGATTTAGCCTATCGGAAGCCTATATTTTTTAAACTTTAAGGAAGTTTGTTTCTCGAACTAGTTATCGTCACGTCTATAACCCCAGCTTTGTTCGTTTCAATGAATCTACTACTCTATTTTCTGCATTTTCAGAACATTTTTTTTTT
>NW_015580099.1:0-249 GCF_001515605.1 Sinocyclocheilus anshuiensis | reverse complement strand
CAGCAAAGAGCCAATCTGTGTAACTGCCAGAAAAATTCTGGATGTGATGTCTGAATGTAACGATGAGATGTACATTGACAAGGTTCTGTGTCTGTGTACGTGTGTAACGGATTTATGTGTGATGCTGATCTCAAAACATCATGGTTCCATGATATGTGAAATTATTGAGATGCTAGTTAATTTCATATTACACAAAAACATGTTAGAGATTTTCTTTTCTGGCTAGATAACCTGTAATGTCATCACTAT
>NW_015580098.1:0-249 GCF_001515605.1 Sinocyclocheilus anshuiensis | reverse complement strand
TATAGACGTGTCAACGCTGTAACAGTGCCTGACTGTTTTCCAATGGCGAGAATGGAGGACTGTGTTGACAGTGTTGGTTCTGCCAGATTCGTGAGTAAATTGGATTTACTCAAAGGATATTGGCAATTTCCATTAACTCCTAGAGCATCAGAAATTTCAGCTTTCGTAACACCAGACTGTTTCCTGCAATACAAATTTATGGCATTCGGCTTGTGAAATGCCGCAGCCACTTTTCAGAGGTTGGTTAAT
>NW_015580097.1:0-249 GCF_001515605.1 Sinocyclocheilus anshuiensis | reverse complement strand
CAAAACGAATTCATTTAGGCTAAAACGAAATTGAAACCAACATTGGGTCTCTCATCTGACACAAAATCAAATGTTTCTGTATTCGCGATTTGAATGCCAAAATATTATTTATATGTAGCCTAGCCTACTTCACTGGCGTTCCAATATCCACATAAAACAAAATGTTTTGCATAACATCATGGCGGTACGGTGATAACGCTTAATGGCACAGACTTTACTACATATTTGAACTGAGCAGTGTGTTTTTTT
>NW_015580096.1:0-249 GCF_001515605.1 Sinocyclocheilus anshuiensis | reverse complement strand
TGCAGAATTAGCGGCAAGAGAAGCTGAGTATAAGATAGCACAAGAAGAAAAAAAGCAAAAAGAAAGGATAAAGGCTCTAGAGGAGCAACATAAGAAAGAAATAGAAATACAGAAAACTGAGCTAGAACGTCTGCAAGCTGAAAAGGATGTAAAGGCAGCCCGAGCCAGGCTGGAAGCCTATGACAGAGAGATAAAACAGATGGATGATGCTCAGCCAATCAAGAGAGAACAGGTGAGCCCAAATTATAC
>NW_015580095.1:0-249 GCF_001515605.1 Sinocyclocheilus anshuiensis | reverse complement strand
GGAAATTCTCAGAGAAGTATATCAAATTCCAGAGCATGTGCTTTTTAAACAGCACTGAATAGTCAACTTCCTGTTGGGCGGAGCCTATGACATGCAGCACAAAAGTTGTTCGGCTCAATGAGATCTATACACGTACCAAGTTTCATATAAATATGTGCAAGCATGTGTGAGCTATACGTCAAGTTTTCAGACTGTTTTCCAGGTGGCGCTGTAGAGCCCCTGTGCCACGCCCGGGTCCCAGCCTCTGTG
>NW_015580094.1:0-249 GCF_001515605.1 Sinocyclocheilus anshuiensis | reverse complement strand
GCCGCGCGACTCCCGCAAAATGTGAAATAATGATATGTGTGTTTTTCCACATGCGGATAGTTCCCCTTCTCTCGCGCACATGCTTTCTCTCTGTCTGTCTTTGTATCAGACATACTTTAATCCAGGACACCTCAATTTTCGATGGTTACAGATGATAATAATAGAGAAAGTCCAAATTCAGACCTGCTCTTTCCAAAATTGCAAACACAAGTTCCCTTTCATGGGAACTTCGAACTGCGTCCTCTAGGG
>NW_015580093.1:0-249 GCF_001515605.1 Sinocyclocheilus anshuiensis | reverse complement strand
GTTGTGCTCTAATCTGAAGGGCTCCAGCACCACTCCATCTCTCACGGGGAATGTCAGACGAAGCTCCTCGTTGGGGTTGGCTACGGGAACAAATATTGAGATTAGATGGATTCATAGTCTTCACATGTAGACCATAGTATCAATGTGTAAGATGCTTTCAAGTTTGGCTTTCACCTCACCTAGTTTCAGCCTTTCCCACCGAAGCACATATATTACGAATGAGCTCGGAGTAGATGTGAAAAATGCATG
>NW_015580092.1:0-249 GCF_001515605.1 Sinocyclocheilus anshuiensis | reverse complement strand
TCATACTCAACCAGATTTGGCTGTAGAGTACCTACTCTTTTAGCACTCGATAAGTAAGTACTTATAGAAATAAGTACCTACTCATTGAGTACGCCATTTCGGACGCAGCCAAAATGTGCCGAGGACTGGAGATGAGAACCACTGCCATAGAGAACCTCCTCATAATGGAGATAACAGGTTGTTCCCCAGTAATGATGACCCAGCAAACAACAGAAATCCTATTTATAATTTGAGAAAAAAAATCCCATC
>NW_015580091.1:0-249 GCF_001515605.1 Sinocyclocheilus anshuiensis | reverse complement strand
AAAAACATCAAGATCTGGACCATGCAAAAGAAGGCGTGTGACATGTTCCAGTTCCTTCGCTAACAGTGGCATCAAATAATCCTCTTCATCTGATGAACATGACAGCAGAGAATCGTCTTCACCTGATCATTCTGATGTGAGGGTCATGATGCTGAACAAGAAAACCGATGGAGGCAGACTGTACAACGAAAAGTATTACTGCTTGTTCTGCAGCAAACCATTCAGTAAAATGGCACGCCATTTAGAATC
>NW_015580090.1:0-249 GCF_001515605.1 Sinocyclocheilus anshuiensis | reverse complement strand
TGGGTACAATTTCTCTGAAACAACTTCTGCCCGAGCGTTGTCATCTTTAAAATGCTTGTCTTCTCTAATTGGGTGAAAATGTCTACCAGATGCTTGTTAAAAAAAAAAGTTAAATTCCTCAACCTAATCGTTCTGCCAATCCGCCTGGAGACAGTCAGGGCATGATGTCAGAATAGCTGTGGGACTCCTTTGGGAGGTATGCAATGCTTTTCTTTCTTTCTTTCTTTCTTTCTTTCTTTCTTTCTTTCT
>NW_015580089.1:0-249 GCF_001515605.1 Sinocyclocheilus anshuiensis | reverse complement strand
GTGTGTTCACATTCCAAATGCCATAAAAGTCACCAAGTTTCATACAATGCCGATGAAGCTGTGATTTTTAAAAATTCAAAACAGAAACATTTTCGGTCAAAAGTGACCGAAGAGCACCTTAAATGAGACTCATTATATCTATGCATCGGCAAAATCAAGCCATTGACTGAACAGTCGTGTTCACATTTTTAGTAGCATAAAAATTAGCTGATATTTAAATTGTGATTATATAAAAAAGAATGTTCACTT
>NW_015580088.1:0-249 GCF_001515605.1 Sinocyclocheilus anshuiensis | reverse complement strand
GTGGAAGAGCGGGGGTACGCAGAAGAATGTTAAATGCAGCAGGGGGTACGCCGCTGTAAAAAGTTTGAGAACCACTGCTCTATCAGACACTATGTCCTCGGGTCCGAAATGTCAAAATAATTGGAGAAACAATGCTTCAGCAGTTTCTAAAGCAGTGGGTAAGCCTTTTAGAGGGATGAGTTTGTACGCTTTAGAGAAGCGATTCACCACCACCGGGATACAGGTGTTGGCGTCGGATGAGGGTAAGTC
>NW_015580087.1:0-249 GCF_001515605.1 Sinocyclocheilus anshuiensis | reverse complement strand
AAAAAACTGTAAAATAAGTACAAAAATGCATTACATTTATGGGGTGTATCACTGAAGGGTACTGTCTTGAGAAAAGTGTCGATGGCAATGGCATTTTCTTCTCTGTATAAAGCGCAACTCTGATTTGTTTACAGCGGTAAACAAGGAAACGCCATAGTGCGGTCGGTTCATAAGCAGTGTTGCCAAGTCCGCGGTTTCCCCGCGGAATTGTGCTACTTAACACTGTTTCCGCGGGTTGTTGTTCATGTC
>NW_015580086.1:0-249 GCF_001515605.1 Sinocyclocheilus anshuiensis | reverse complement strand
CAATCCTCATATCAGCTATGTAAAAGCAGTTCATGTCCATGCACTAGGAGTCATAGTGTCCATTCTGAAAGGAGGAACTGTGCAGGTAAGAGAAAAGAACATTATTTTCAATCTTATTTATCTATACACTATCATGTATACAATAGTATTAGTGTACATATACTGTATACATCTAATTCAGTGGCACATTCAAATGGACAATTATGTTTTCTGACTTTTCTCAGGTCAATGGTACCAAAGTGAACATTC
>NW_015580085.1:0-249 GCF_001515605.1 Sinocyclocheilus anshuiensis | reverse complement strand
GGCCTGGGATGCCATCAGGACCCGCAGCCTTGCGGATATTCACGCAGATATTTTATATGCGAAGGTCTGTGTTTTTGAAATGGGCTTTGAAAATTTGGTCAAAATGCCATTACCTTTAATAGAAAGTCAACATTTGAAACCACAAAAACAGCGCAAATCTCAGGAACACTATGCCATCTACAAACAAAATTGCGGGGCTTCATAACACTTTATAGCAAAACTGCAACTTAAATAAGGCTGTCGCGATTC
>NW_015580084.1:0-249 GCF_001515605.1 Sinocyclocheilus anshuiensis | reverse complement strand
TCAAGAACCGGTTGCATCGGTTTTCGGATCACCGGTACACTCAACTGAGAACCGGCTTCTTTCGGACACGTCCGATTTGCGAACTTATGAGCTGATGATACTGCGCATGCTTGTACTTTTTCAAGAGGACGAAAGCATGTTATTCAAGTATTTTATTAAACATCAGAAAGTGTGATAATATAAATATATATATATATATTTTTTAAGATGAATGTATCTAATCTGTGTACTTTGTTCAGTTGAGGATTC
>NW_015580083.1:0-249 GCF_001515605.1 Sinocyclocheilus anshuiensis | reverse complement strand
ACAGTTGGTTGTTTCATCCCTCAGTGACTTGAACCAATCAATGAAATAAATGATTCAGTGACTCACTGAATTAAAAAAAATATATATATCTGAGGACCCAAATAACTGTTGTATAAAAAAGCCTAAAAATATTCACTCCCCATAGACTAATATAGTTAGTATACTTGTATAGTATACTTGTTTAAAAACGAATTTGCAGTAAAGCAAACAAACAAACAGTGTTTCACTGACGTGATCTGGAGCTCTTTC
>NW_015580082.1:0-249 GCF_001515605.1 Sinocyclocheilus anshuiensis | reverse complement strand
TTTAAATTAGACTAAATATCAAATGTTCTTGTAGAACAGCACACTCCCCGTCTGGTATTTGGGGAATGCCAAACATATACTCCAGATTATCTGAATATTCTATTCAGAGTCTTCCTGAAGAAGGAGTACTATCTCGTTGATCGGTCTCAGGAACAACTTAGGTCCCTCTTTTCCAATGATTTTTACTTGAACCTTTCGAACTCTCCCATCTTGGCTGGGATAAGTTTCTGTTATGATGCCCAAGGGCCA
>NW_015580081.1:0-249 GCF_001515605.1 Sinocyclocheilus anshuiensis | reverse complement strand
GTGTAAAAAATGGGAACGTAACATTTGGACTTGGCGATCAAACCTTATATCCAATTTGTGTTCCTATCTGAGGGAGAGAGGGGTCCGTGGAGACCCCAGGGCAGTGCTGCCCCTCTCAGTGCTGACATTTCATCTACTGTGTACCACTGAGCTATCAATTAAAACAACAAAACCCACACACACCTCACGACACTGCCTGCTAGTATAACACTGAGAAAACTAAGGTCAGCTACCTTTGATAGTGGCATT
>NW_015580080.1:0-249 GCF_001515605.1 Sinocyclocheilus anshuiensis | reverse complement strand
GCATGTTCCAAATATGTGGAAGGATGCAATGATTGTCCCTGTTCTAAAATCTAGATGTCCAAGGATGCCAAATGAATTTAGACCGGTGGATCTTACATCTGTTTTAATGAAAATTATTGAAAGTCCTGTGAGATCTGAAATCTTTAGGATGACTGAAAGTTTATTAGATCCAATGCAGTTCGCCTACAGATATAAAGGTGGATGTAAATATAAAAGAGGTGTAGAGGATGCCACAGTGACCTTGATACA
>NW_015580079.1:0-249 GCF_001515605.1 Sinocyclocheilus anshuiensis | reverse complement strand
TTTAAAAATAGCCAATAGATGATAAATATCTGAGAACTGAAAATCTAAATCATCATTTACAGTCAATGTACAGTCGCTCTTCAGCACTGGGTCTGTAGACACTTCAGTAAATTATTCCACATCAGTGAGTTTGGCATTTTCTCCCAGCTTCCCTTGAAAAACATCAGCTATGCACACCTAAATACACTGTACATAAAATACAATAAACCACACCTAAATTACTGTATTTTATGTTGGCACTTCAGGACA
>NW_015580078.1:0-249 GCF_001515605.1 Sinocyclocheilus anshuiensis | reverse complement strand
GCATCGGTATCGGCTGTCAAAAAACCCATATCGGTCGACCACTAAAAGAGAGCTTGAGAGTTTTAAGGGGAGGAGAAAGAGGAAAATGCAGGAAGACACTGCTTACCTCCTCCATACATGACAGCAAGCATGATGGAGGAGATCCAGGACACTTGACTGCTGGTGGCGTGGAAGATCACTTCAATTTCCTTGAAGAACACAGTTATGGACTTTGGGAAGGCGTAGGAGAAACCAATAGAAATGAAGGCA
>NW_015580077.1:0-249 GCF_001515605.1 Sinocyclocheilus anshuiensis | reverse complement strand
TGTGTCAGTCATGTCAACAAATACAGAAAATGCCATCCCAAGCACGCCTACATCCATGGGAGTGCCCAAGCAAACCATGGGAGCGCATACATGTAGATTTCGCTGGGCCGTGTGAGGGTCACATGTACCTGGTCGTGGTTGACGCACATTCAAAGTGGCCTGAGGTGCAGTTGATGACAACAATCAACGACAGCAGAAAAAACGATTGGAGTTTTGAGGAACCTCTTCAGTCATTATGGTCTGCCTGAA
>NW_015580076.1:0-249 GCF_001515605.1 Sinocyclocheilus anshuiensis | reverse complement strand
GCCAACTTTGAGACTAGATAAGAGACTAGGTATAAACTAGGTAAAGCTGACAGAAAAATTTTAAGTTTAAATCCTTCCAATTTAACACCAAAAGCAAACCTTGAATATGAGCTGCTTCGATATTCCTGTGTCTAGTATGTGCGTGCGTGAGGATGACTACTATATATTTTGGGGGACGATTCTGTTCCTGTTTTGTGTATATTATGTCACTAACCTCTGGAATGAGTGTTTTATCATTGCAGATGGGCT
>NW_015580075.1:0-249 GCF_001515605.1 Sinocyclocheilus anshuiensis | reverse complement strand
TGCCTCCTGCAGATATGGAAGCCAGTATTCATATCACTGCCATATTTAATGACGGTTTAATGATATTTCTTTCTAATGCCGCTAGATAAAAAACTACCTGAACAAAAGACATAAAATCACAAACATAAAAGCCACAAAAGGTGTTTAATAGTTCCCATAATTATCAACAACATGGTTTTGCACACTGGAAGTGGTTATACATAGTTAAGCAGTATCACATGAACAAAAGTGCCGTTTTCCTGAATATCA
>NW_015580074.1:0-249 GCF_001515605.1 Sinocyclocheilus anshuiensis | reverse complement strand
GCCAACTTTGAGACTAGATAAGAGACTAGGTATAAACTAGGTAAAACTGACAGAAAAATTTTAAGTTTAAATCCTTCCAATTTAACACCAAAAGCAAACCTTGAATATGAGCTGCTTCGATATTACTGTGTCTAGTATGTGCGTGCGTGAGGATGACTACTATATATTTTGGGGGACGATTCTGTTCCTGTTTTGTGTATATTGTGTCACTAACCTCTGGAATGAGTGTTTTATCATTGCAGATGGGCT
>NW_015580073.1:0-249 GCF_001515605.1 Sinocyclocheilus anshuiensis | reverse complement strand
AAAGAAATGTCTTAATCATACACTGTAAAAAATTTACTGTAAATTTACAATAACTTGAATTTACAAAAGTACTGTAAATCAGTCATTACAATTGTACTGTAAAAATACAGCAAACTGTTTTTTTACAGCTATCACTGTAAAATTTCAATATAAACGTTTATTAATGAGTGAAATTACAAGCGCAACTGTGAACTTGTAATGCTGTACATACATTTTACAGTAAATTAGAACATTTGTTGTGAAATTCAA
>NW_015580072.1:0-249 GCF_001515605.1 Sinocyclocheilus anshuiensis | reverse complement strand
GATTATATTCTTTTAATAATTTAAAAGATCAATTTAGTTTAGAGGCATCGGTATCGACGATACTGGGCTTGAAAATATCGGTATCGCATCGAAAATAAAATAAGGAATATCGCCCATCTCTACTATTTAATGAACAAACAAAATGAACGAATATTTTGAAAGAATCAAAATTTCTGCTAATATAACACAGCTTCAAAATAAAGCAAGACACGTTGAGGCTATTTCTACCGACATAACATGAATTTAGTA
>NW_015580071.1:0-249 GCF_001515605.1 Sinocyclocheilus anshuiensis | reverse complement strand
TTCGAAGAATCTTTGGTTATTTTGGCACATGATTGTTTAAATATCTGATTAGCAATATAATGTATCTTAACAAGTTCTGTAATTTTTAAAGTGTTAACAGTGTGCGAATGATTCAGTGACGTTCAAGGAGTTTGGTTTTAAAAAAGATTTTCTCTCAGTAGTAATTTTTGGCATTTCTTCTTAAATCTCCAAATCTTAAAGGAGTCCTATTATGCTTTTTTTCAAAGTCTTGATTTTGTTTTGGGGGTG
>NW_015580070.1:0-249 GCF_001515605.1 Sinocyclocheilus anshuiensis | reverse complement strand
TCCGCTCATGGATTCTAACCAAACTCCAGCGTCTCTGTTACACACTGACACTGTATATCTCCAGCAGCTACAGCAAGAAGAGAGTAATGGCAGACTGCTGCTTCTCACTCAGGGCGGTATTAATGCTAATAGGCCAAAGATCATCACACATAGCTGGGATTTCTTCCTACAATGACATCAACATAGGACAAAATCTGGAATTGTGTTTTCAGAGAGACTGTTTATGATTTATTGGGATTATTAAAAAAA
>NW_015580069.1:0-244 GCF_001515605.1 Sinocyclocheilus anshuiensis | reverse complement strand
TGTGTGTGTGTGTGTGTGTGTGTGTGTGTGTGTGAGAGACTGACTCTCTCTCTCTCAGGTGTGGCGCATCAGTGTTATCATGGTTTCCTGAGGGCTGTTCAGGAGGGAAACATTCAGTGGGAGAGTCGCACATATCCATATCCTGGAACACCGATAACACAACGCTTCTCACACAGTCAGTGAACAGATCACCCACTCTCACTCTCACACTCACACTCACACATACACTCACACTTACACTCAC
>NW_015580068.1:0-249 GCF_001515605.1 Sinocyclocheilus anshuiensis | reverse complement strand
TTGGTGGACTAACATAAGCAAACTGTCCAACGCCATCAGATAAAGTCCCTGATATACTCAAACCGAAGTTCTTTTTCACTCTTTGTTTAGGAGTAAAACGAAGTTCGAAATACATGAGCAGTGGTATACTGTTATCAAACATCCTGATGCCGCCCACTCTGATGAAAGCAATGTTTAAATGAATATGTAAACATGTACTGCATGCTTTCCTCTCAATAACAAAATAAACACAACAAAAATGGATAGAAC
>NW_015580067.1:0-249 GCF_001515605.1 Sinocyclocheilus anshuiensis | reverse complement strand
CCCCATTTCCCCTTTCAAAAGTGGCATCCAGAAAAGGCAAGAAAGGAAGAGAAGAAAAAAAAAACTGTTCCCATACCACCAAATCAAGTGTAGCGTTTTATAAAAGCTAAACGATGCTTTATGCCTTCAGCACTCTCTTGGATGGACATTTTCCGTTTGACATGCAAATTTAAGCAGTTAATTTGAGCAATTCAAATAAATATGCAGAGGCCCTTTGTCACTGAATCCCCTCGGAAAATGTGCGATAAA
>NW_015580066.1:0-249 GCF_001515605.1 Sinocyclocheilus anshuiensis | reverse complement strand
GCTCTATAATAACCTGTTCGACACACTTACTGATTTTTTTTTGCTGTGTAATATTAATAATGCTCCATGCAGTAGCATAATGAAAGCAGATCACGGGGCATTGCAAATGTTCAGAATTCCAAGAATGAAACGACATTGAATACATTTAATCTAAAGGATTTTGCTTGTATTATAAAAACGGATTATTACATTATTTTAATAGTTTTTTTTTATTTGATCATAAGGCTGCAAACATGCAAACCACATGCT
>NW_015580065.1:0-249 GCF_001515605.1 Sinocyclocheilus anshuiensis | reverse complement strand
TATGTAAATTAATTTTTACTTAAGATGTTATCTGCAATGTTTATGGTCTTTTCGGGCAGGATATGCACTATATTGAAATCGTTAAGGTGGGCGTGTCAGCTGCACACTTGATGACAGGTGACTGATCCAACACAAAATATATTTCTTTATGTACGTAATTACGCAGGAAATATTAAACATGAATATATATCTGGTATTAGTATCTGAAATTGATTCGGATATACAATACAAGCCTGTTACTATATTGCT
>NW_015580064.1:0-249 GCF_001515605.1 Sinocyclocheilus anshuiensis | reverse complement strand
ACTATTAACTATTAACTACAACTTTTGCCTCAATAAACTCCTAATATGCTGCTTATTAATAGCTAGTAAGGTATTGTTATATGGTTGTGCAGAATAAGGCATTAAATGTGTGGTCACACTTTATTTTAAGGTAAAATTCTTGCTATTAACAAAAAATTAACTACGACTTTTGCCTCAATAAACTCTCAATTTGCTAGTTGTTAAGTTTAGGGATGTAGAATATGGTCATGCAGAATATGTGCTTTATAA
>NW_015580063.1:0-249 GCF_001515605.1 Sinocyclocheilus anshuiensis | reverse complement strand
TGTAGAGCTTGGACAAAGTTGTAAGTAAATGTATTTACTTTATAAATGCACATTTATTGGAGTCTGTAAGCTTTATGATTGTAAGGCACATTTCAATGCTTCCCTTAGTTTTTATTAAAGCACACAGGCTCTGAGCAGGAATTCATCAAGGACATGACTGTTGGAATTACAGTTGTGGGTGACTAAACTGAGCACCATCAATCTGCAGTGATGTGGTCCAGGCAATAGAAGAAGAAATCTTGGTGATCT
>NW_015580062.1:0-249 GCF_001515605.1 Sinocyclocheilus anshuiensis | reverse complement strand
TACTATCGATGACATCAGTCTTATGTTTGCTTAAACTGAAGCAAGGCAAACAGTGTCACTTACGTACTTCTCATGTTTTGTCACCAAGATGTCCGGGGAGGTTTTTAATGGACATTTCACTTGCATTACTGGGTTAGTCTGAATATTTCATATTTATTGTACAGCGCTTTTCACAATACATATAATTTCACTGCAGCTTTAAAGAACATGCATGTATATTACAATGCTAAATGAATGCTAGGATACTAA
>NW_015580061.1:0-249 GCF_001515605.1 Sinocyclocheilus anshuiensis | reverse complement strand
AAAATCACGAGTGGGGTGTAACTGGTGTGTTTTATGTTGTAGAATCTCTTTTGCCTGTGTGAACCACTGACCTTATTTAAGGGATTTAACCGAAATCCCATTCAAAAACCCCATTGACTCTGGGACGATGGAACCGTAAGTGCTAAAATGCTAACTCGCTTCTGGGTTTTTGCCTATAAAGTGACCTCATACTTCCACCACTCTATAAGAGCTCGCTCAAGTACTGAGGAGCTAAACCATTCAGGGCTT
>NW_015580060.1:0-249 GCF_001515605.1 Sinocyclocheilus anshuiensis | reverse complement strand
ACACGACTGTGTTCCCAAACAGCAGGCATCCACCTCCGAAAGCAAAGACAGCATTTATTGTGTTTCGTCTGTATGCTCTGAGCATTTTCATATATGATGAATTACATCAAATATGAAATGTATTATATTAAGTGGCTTCCCCTACGTTTCTTAGTGATCTACAGTGCCAGTTTATCAGGAATGACTCTTTGGATGGAAACAGTGCTTTATTCTCAAATGTTTTATGCAATATTCCAGTTTTGCGCATAA
>NW_015580059.1:0-249 GCF_001515605.1 Sinocyclocheilus anshuiensis | reverse complement strand
GATCTAATGTTGCATTTGGTCAGACTCAGTCCATTGCTTTACTTACGTACATTATATTTTCCCTTTACAGCTGCAGGCTGAGAAAGATCATGAAGCACACAAGCAAACCCTAAAACAGACAACAGTTTACAGTTGTTTTTTTGTTTTGTTTTTTGCTTTTGGGTGAAACATGTTTACATTTTTTTCATACTTTTATTACTTGTGGAAAAACTTGAAACACAATTTTAAATAAGTATAAAGAATGGCATT
>NW_015580058.1:0-249 GCF_001515605.1 Sinocyclocheilus anshuiensis | reverse complement strand
GTTTCCAAGGGTTTTTTAGGATTTACATTTCAAAAAGTAAAAGTCAATTACTTCAAGCTTTTTACGCAGCTTGTACGAACCCTGGTAATATTTGTTATAGACCGCTGTAATTGTCTATTCTAACAAAACATTTCTTATGATAAAAAAGTAGATATCAGTTAAATTGCGCGGTAAACAATTAGCAAACAACAGTATAACAGAGCGGGTTTTAGGTTTGTAGATGTTTAGATGCAGAAATGGAAGAATCCT
>NW_015580057.1:0-249 GCF_001515605.1 Sinocyclocheilus anshuiensis | reverse complement strand
GCTGCATCTCTGTCCAGTGTGTGATGAAATATTGAAATTATATATTTGTGCACTGAATAGTGACATACATGCAGAATCACAGATCACATCAAAGGGTAATGATATAACAGTTAAATTAATTTAGATAAGGTAATTGAAGGCAATTTTGACCACAAAAATGAACTAATTATAACTATTTTCTATTGTAGTATACTAAAAATGCTTTTTCTCCTTTTCATCTCTGTAACAGTCTTTCCCTGCTATTTTAAA
>NW_015580056.1:0-249 GCF_001515605.1 Sinocyclocheilus anshuiensis | reverse complement strand
TTGTCCACAACAAAGGATTAAAACATAATCCAATTTAAAATCTACTTTGAAGTAACTTAATTTGACATTATTGGCTCACTTTTTAAAAGTGTACTTAAGTGTGTTAACTTAAGTGGACTTATTTTGTTATCTGCAAGTACAGGTTTATTTTTAAATATACTTGCAAGATTTGAAGCACACTACAAGTGCACATTCAGTATAACGCATGTTTGTTTTTCACAAGTGTACACGGCAATTCAAAAAATATTT
>NW_015580055.1:0-249 GCF_001515605.1 Sinocyclocheilus anshuiensis | reverse complement strand
TAAGCACCCAAGGGGGCCCAGAGGGACCAAGTATTTTGCAGGGAATCCCCGCAAAAGGCAGTAGGGCTAAACTCAGAGAAGTCGGATTAACTCAGTTATCATCGTCCCGAAATAATTCGGTACAGCCTCGGAACTCACTGAGGGCCAAGAGCATACATGAAGGAGGCAAATGCCAAGCACTGGTTGTCATACGACAGAGTGCCTTGCTATGCAGAAAGGACCCGCACCTGTAAGGCCGGGATGTCCAGA
>NW_015580054.1:0-249 GCF_001515605.1 Sinocyclocheilus anshuiensis | reverse complement strand
CATGTGCCTGGAGATTCTGGGGGCTGTGGTTTGCCTCCTGCCCCGACCTCTCCTCCGTCTCACCAGGTTTCCCTGTGCGTCGCACATTATGTTCAGGTTGCCAGCACTTCATCTTTGACTGATGTATCTTCAGACCCCTCTCATTTTTACATATCCTCCCACATCTGCAGACCCGAGATAAGTCGTTTGGCTGTTCCATAGTCAATTGTTCATCATAAGTGGTCATAACAATAGTCTGTCCTATAGGCC
>NW_015580053.1:0-249 GCF_001515605.1 Sinocyclocheilus anshuiensis | reverse complement strand
TGCTGGAATTGGCCTCCCACCACCGTACCTAATGAGAGCAAGTTCTGGAAGCCAAGTCAGTCTTAACAGCAGAATGAGTTGTAAGGTCATGAACATAATGTAAAATGGAAAGAAAAAAAAGGAACATTAGCCTATACAGTGTGGGAGTTTGAAATGCAAGGTTACTTTATAGTGATTTCACCAAGTAGGACATGTTTTTGTTTGATACAACAGTCCTTTCTGGTCCTCGAATCTGATTGGCTGATAAGA
>NW_015580052.1:0-249 GCF_001515605.1 Sinocyclocheilus anshuiensis | reverse complement strand
GAGCCCGCAGAATTCCCAAGCGTACTCCACGAAGGGGAGATCTCTCTGGGCTAAGGTGGCAAAATAAGATCAATCTCCATGATCGCGGGGAGAAACTGGGAAACAAAAAAACTTTCAAAAACAGAAAAGAAACACGGGGAGGAGAGGCACCGCTCACTTTTTGTCGGTCTGCTATTATGTCACGGTATGCTACTGTGAGGAGCATGGAGCGAGGAACAAGGAACGCGGAGAACGCAGGAGAATTGCGAT
>NW_015580051.1:0-249 GCF_001515605.1 Sinocyclocheilus anshuiensis | reverse complement strand
TTATTCTTGATTATTGTTCTTTCAGACAATATGTAAATGGATTTATTTTCTTAACTGAATATCTGTTACAATTTACAATATTGTCTGAATAAATACCTAGAATAATTTAAAGAGACCAAAACTGTCATCACATTATTAGGGTTCCGTCGTGAACTCTTTAGACACTTTTCTTTTTAGTTGACTAATTACTGCACTCTCGTATCACTATAATGGGTAACACTTTACTTGAAGGGGTGTGCATAAGACTGA
>NW_015580050.1:0-249 GCF_001515605.1 Sinocyclocheilus anshuiensis | reverse complement strand
GGAGCAGACACTGCTGCGGCAGTGTGAAATACAGATAAAGGCTCCCGCGGGAGCGGACACCACTGAGGCAGTGTGAAATACAGACAAGGCTCCTGCGGTGGCAGTCACTGCTGCGGCAGTGGGGAAATACAGATAAAGCTCCTGTGGGAGCGGACACCGCTGCGGCAGTGGGAAAGAGAGAGATAAAGGCTCCTGTGGGAGCATACACTGCTGCGGCAGTGGGGAAATACAGATAAGGCTCCTGCGGGA
>NW_015580049.1:0-249 GCF_001515605.1 Sinocyclocheilus anshuiensis | reverse complement strand
GTCCGCTGGTGTGGACGCTAATATCGTTATCTTTATAGTTATCATCCTTGGTGTGAACTGGGCTTAACTCCTAAAGATCCTCCTTCTATCCGCAGCAATATTATGGACGTGTTAAATATAATTATAGCAATATATGTCTATATTTTGTAACAATTACATTTCACATTAATATACCGAACGTAAAGTTATTCTCCTGACTTCTGTAAATAGAAAATGAATGAAAATTTACAGCCCATTCAGTCAAAATGA
>NW_015580048.1:0-249 GCF_001515605.1 Sinocyclocheilus anshuiensis | reverse complement strand
TATTTTATAATTTAAAAAATCAATATTATTATTATCCATTTTATGAAAAATATTTAATACTAATTTTTGATCACAATATTTATTTATTTATTTATAATAAATATATTGTTGTTCTTATTAATAATAATAATGTATTTAAGATTTATGACCACATTATTATTATTATTATTATTATTATTATTATTAATCATGAAGGGCTCAATCAATATTATGTAAATAAATAAATAAATAGTTGTTGTTGTTGTTGTT
>NW_015580047.1:0-249 GCF_001515605.1 Sinocyclocheilus anshuiensis | reverse complement strand
TCATATAATTTAAGATTTATTCATATATAAATATTGGAATGGATTACTTCTACAATAACTATTTATAAAGCTTGAAAATACCGATTATCTAGACTCTAAATGGATTAACAAAAAATTCTGAAAAAATTAAATATATATTAATTTGTGTTCTAAAGACAGACAAAAGTCTTATAGGTTTGGAATGACATGAAGGCAAGTAAATGATTTTTTGTGTGAACTATTCCTTTAAGAAAAGAAGACCAAGAATGA
>NW_015580046.1:0-249 GCF_001515605.1 Sinocyclocheilus anshuiensis | reverse complement strand
CCTGATGGCACTGACATGACCACTAATGTGATGCCAGATTTTTTTGCCCACCCCTGCAGCTCAGTTTGGGGGTGATGTTCCCGGTGTTTCGTCGCATCGTCCATCTTCATCCGCCCAGTTCACAGCCTTCCTGTACACGTGTGTGAATCCACATAGTCTCGCACACATTTTTGTCACCCCTCCTCAATTACAATCGTCTCAGTAGCTGAATAATTATAACACAGTGTAGCTACATAAAGTAGTGAATGA
>NW_015580045.1:0-249 GCF_001515605.1 Sinocyclocheilus anshuiensis | reverse complement strand
TGTACATTACATGCTAAGTATTTATTTATTTAAAAATAAATAAATATTTACCATGCAATGTGCATTTTAACTTAAAATCGTGTTGATAAAAAAAAGCCCATGGGCACATTATACATCAACAATCTACATAACTACAACACAAGGCAGTTGTGCTTGTCACTATTTATTGCATAAATATTGTGTACTTAAAATAGAGGATACTGTACCCCTCACATTTTTGTAAATATTTTAGTATATCTTTTCATGTGA
>NW_015580044.1:0-249 GCF_001515605.1 Sinocyclocheilus anshuiensis | reverse complement strand
TGAATAAAGTACATGGAAAATAAAGGGGAAAAAAAATCTAAAGCTACTTTTTGTAATATCTCTTTAATACTTTTCTCATGTAACACAATAACGGCTTCAAATTATCTTTTGTGGGTCAGCCAAATTTGATGTGCAATCAATATATGATTAATTAGATTAATTAATTGCCACATTATGTAATTAATCAGATTAAAAATTTTAATCGACTGACAGCCCTAAAATAAATATCTTATATATTATACACCGAGT
>NW_015580043.1:0-249 GCF_001515605.1 Sinocyclocheilus anshuiensis | reverse complement strand
GTACCGTTACCAGGTGGATTGATTGTTGTTCCCTGTCTGGTAGCCATGAGGAAACCGTTGTTTCCCGTGCAGGTGGTGAATCTTTCCCCAGAGGACATCTGGTTGTGGGCCCGCACCAGGCTTGGGACTGTAACTCACGTTGAGAGTTTGAAATTAAATGAGACATGTGAGGTTAATTTCCAGCGTATTTCAGCTGATATTGAAGAAATCACTGTTAACACCAAAAGCGATCAGGTATTGGAGAACAGC
>NW_015580042.1:0-249 GCF_001515605.1 Sinocyclocheilus anshuiensis | reverse complement strand
ATGTGAAATTAAATGTGTAAAAAAATGTATTAATAAAATAAAGATAAAAATGTTGGTTTTAAGTGTATATTAGAACATCTGTACTCACCCGAATTTGTGTCTGCACTACCGAGCAAACTGACCAATGCTGGCATGAGCTGAAATTCGAAAACTCTCGGGCTGCCGCAGTGACCACAGCATGGCACCATCTGACTAACATCGGACGGAGGCTCTGTTATAAATAGAGGTGATCCAGCCCAACTGTATCTA
>NW_015580041.1:0-249 GCF_001515605.1 Sinocyclocheilus anshuiensis | reverse complement strand
TTTTGTATTTACTTTGTAACAATAACTTCTAAATTGTTTTTGTTGCTTTTTTTTAATGGGGGCAAAAGAAATTCACGTTTTTTTTATTATTTAAAAACAAATACAAACATATCGAGATATATATCGAATATCGTAAAAATGGACAATATCGAGTTATAATTTTTTTTTATATATCGCCCAGCCCTACACTCACAACACAATCGCTCTTAAAGGGGTCATATGATGTTGATAAAAATAACATTATTTTGT
>NW_015580040.1:0-249 GCF_001515605.1 Sinocyclocheilus anshuiensis | reverse complement strand
TGCTCTGTGACTGCCAAACACTGCGTTTTGAGGGAGTGCAGAAATGACGTACGCTCTCTTTGGCTTCTGATGCTCACTGCGTGAACATTTGTTGTTTGCTGAGTGTGCAAAATGAAAGCTTGCAAAGCTTTATGATCCAAAAATAGTAACATTGTCATATTTGGACATCTTAAGCAAGTAAGCAAATGAATAGTTAAAAAGTACGTATTTGCAATATAGTAATTCATATTTATGACAAAATAGTTATGT
>NW_015580039.1:0-249 GCF_001515605.1 Sinocyclocheilus anshuiensis | reverse complement strand
AACAAACACATGCTTTGTAATACTCCATGCAACTGTTAACACATGATTTCCCCCCATCATAAAAAAAAATAAAAACAATTCTTGTTTTTTTTTTTAAAGTGTAATGTTGACTATTAGACAAGCTTATCCATTTAACCCATCAGTTTTAATTTGACAGAAAATGTTATTCTAAATAAACAAATAATATTATGACTTTTTATTGTAATGTTCGTCAAAATTATTTTGAACGTTTGAGATTGCAAAAAAATA
>NW_015580038.1:0-249 GCF_001515605.1 Sinocyclocheilus anshuiensis | reverse complement strand
CGACATGAGGGTGAGTAATTAATGACAGAATTTCCATTTTTGGGCAAACTAACCCTTTAAGGGGGTGTACCATTCATAGACTAGGATATCACCATTTAATATGCTATAGATCAGCTTATTCAGCCTTTTTATTTAGTCCTTTTTTGTCTTTTTTGTATAGCCTATAGAAATAATATGTTTAAATTGCAGTTTTATGAAAAATTTGATATTATATTAGAAATAAAATTGCCTCGTTTTTCTCCACGTATG
>NW_015580037.1:0-249 GCF_001515605.1 Sinocyclocheilus anshuiensis | reverse complement strand
CACCCATTCACTGCAGAGGATTGGTGAACAAGTGAGGTAATGATAAATGTAAATAAATTTTACATGTAATTTTGAAGTATTTGGTTACATTTTTGTGTCTTGCATGGAAAATATTGTAAGCAAAGCTCAGTGTGTTCTGGAAATATTAGCTTTATTCTGTAGCTCTGGACCTCCTGAGAATAATGAAGATAATCAGAGCTTTATAGTTGGAAGGAGAGGATTTGCAACATAGTAGCATGTGTATTAATA
>NW_015580036.1:0-249 GCF_001515605.1 Sinocyclocheilus anshuiensis | reverse complement strand
TGAACCTTCAATTGGAAAGCATATATAGACAGAGGACAACACAAGCTACAAATTCTGACAATGGACTTTCTAATTTTTTATTTTTGCCTTTGTGCCCATATTTCGTTTTTCTTTTCTATATCACAATGCCATTGTAATGTATTATTTTTTTGTCAGACCACTAGTAAAGTGTAACTGTAAATCCTATCCAGTCTCTTTCAATCAATCCCACATACAGTAATGTGTAAATTTGTACTTTTGAAATGGATA
>NW_015580035.1:0-249 GCF_001515605.1 Sinocyclocheilus anshuiensis | reverse complement strand
TATTTGAATGTTTTAAAATATATTTACATTTATAGAAATCTAATACATTTACATATACATAAATGTAATATGTTAACAAATCTTAGAAATTTATATATGGACATATATTTGCAAATTCATATATTTACATAGTCTGATATCTAAATGTATTTACATATAATGGAAATAAATATATGTAAATATTTTCGATAAAAATATATTTACTGTGAAAAATATTAAAAAGCGGCCAAAATCAAATATTTAAATATA
>NW_015580034.1:0-249 GCF_001515605.1 Sinocyclocheilus anshuiensis | reverse complement strand
GTGAGGTCCAGACGGCCCTCAGAAGGAATGTACTTATACAGCTGTACTCTTGGTGCCAATGTACGGTCGCGCAAACTCCACAAAATCATCAATAAGAACTGGCCATGCTCCTAAAAAAGGGGGGAAATCAGAAGTATGAATGTGAGCTTCACTTTGAATTTTACACACGATTAAATCTAAACAATGTGTAAAGTCTAATCATTTGACAACATAACCACCTTATGAATGTTAACTAGTTCTTTGAATATA
>NW_015580033.1:0-249 GCF_001515605.1 Sinocyclocheilus anshuiensis | reverse complement strand
GAACGGCATGGTGCGGGAACTAATCGATCATGTGAGTGATCTCCCATGATGCTTTACAAAAATGTTCAAGGTCTTTCGATCATACCATCCAAATGCAGCCTTTGTAAATGACCTTCTGCCTTCCACTATATTTCAGTTTAGATCTCACTATTTAGAGACCACGACTTGACTGTTAAAGGTATAGTTAACCCAAAAATGATTAATAATTCTGTCATTAATTACTCACCCTCATGTCGTTCCAACCCCGTA
>NW_015580032.1:0-249 GCF_001515605.1 Sinocyclocheilus anshuiensis | reverse complement strand
TTTTTTGAATATAAGTGAGGGCCTCAGTTATACATTTTAGTCTCATTCCCTATAAACAACATTTCTTATAAACGCCAAGCCTAAACACATTTATTCAAAGTGAAACTGAAACAAGCGGCATGTGGGAAAGGCAACAATCCAAATGTGGAATCCAAATCCAATCCCCTATGTGGCAATAAGAGGTAAATCCGGCCCTGACCATATTTGAGTGCATTCTAATTCTGACTGAATACATGTAACCGTTATATA
>NW_015580031.1:0-249 GCF_001515605.1 Sinocyclocheilus anshuiensis | reverse complement strand
ATATATGAACATTCAACTTTACAAAGAAAGATATTACAATAAAATACAGCAGTTGCATTATCTATAAAGAATTTGGTTTACTGTGTGGTTTACTGCTGAACACACAGTAAATTCATAAAGTAACTAAGCTCTGTTAGGCCTAACTTTTTATTTGTTTTGTGTACAGTATTTGCACTAAAGACTTGAAAATCACATACCATTCAGAACAACTGATATAATTAATCATATAAATATGATTATATAATTATA
>NW_015580030.1:0-249 GCF_001515605.1 Sinocyclocheilus anshuiensis | reverse complement strand
TTCAAAGCATCAATGTCTCTGGGAATAAAACTATTCCTCGGTCGGTATGTATGGGCATTAACATACTTATAATGTCTACCAGATGGAAGTAGTACAAATGACATGGATATGTAGAGCCAGATGCTGATAGCTTTTGTAGTTTTTATTTTTGGGTGAATTCATTTCTTTAAAAAATGTCATCAAAATAATTCAGAAAAGAAAAACCACAAACATTATCTCTTTAACATCTCACTTGTTTCTCTTATAAAT
>NW_015580029.1:0-249 GCF_001515605.1 Sinocyclocheilus anshuiensis | reverse complement strand
AAAAAACAGCACAATAATACCTTTCACTCCACCTGCACCCTCCGATGCTCAAAGTTCCCGCCTTAGGTATCATCTGCCTGACGAGCATATATACCTAACAACAAAGCTGCATAAACAACAGGACTCCTGTGTTAATACTCATCAAGGCTCTTGGGTAGACGCCGAGAACGCCTCGCCTCCCTAATCAGGACCCCACATGAAGAACAGCACACCTCTGGTTTCAGCATAATTACAGACAGGCGATAATCA
>NW_015580028.1:0-249 GCF_001515605.1 Sinocyclocheilus anshuiensis | reverse complement strand
ATTGGATATATTGTCTAGTGTTAGGGTTAAAGAATATGTTGTTTACAAGTTGTTCAAGGAGGGGAAAGCACTTTTCTTCTCTTATGTGTGTATCTAACTCTAGTATTACTAAATGAAATAGCACTGTCCTTTGCACTTCAATTGATTGCTTGTAAATATTGTTTGTATTTTCAAATTACAAATTACTTGTATTTTAATTAAATTCATTTCTCACACCAGTATTTTGTATTTTAATTAAATACATTTGAT
>NW_015580027.1:0-249 GCF_001515605.1 Sinocyclocheilus anshuiensis | reverse complement strand
TTAATCAAATGTAAATTCATGTCCCAGTCACATTTTCTTGGTTAATAAACATTACGTGCACTATCAGATCAAAATATTATTCTATTTTATATTTTTACATTAACAATGTAATCAATTATCTATTTATTAAAGCCAAGTATGAATCCCATCAAGTTTTTTACATTTATTCCAAAATAATAACCCAAGGCAGTAACAATTTAAACTATATATTTTATTTGTGAACTTATGTTCAGCAATTCTTTTTAATAG
>NW_015580026.1:0-249 GCF_001515605.1 Sinocyclocheilus anshuiensis | reverse complement strand
GCATACATAGAAATGGCTTAATATAACACAAACATATGATTAAATTACATATTTAGGAAAATTGTTAAAGAATAAATGAATTATTTAAAAAAATGATTTAAACAATAAAACGAGTAAAAATGAATACAAATTTGAAAATAAAACAACAGAAATGTACTATTGCTCTCTTGAAACGTTGCAATTAAGAATGGAAAAGCATATTTATACTGTCTGAATTGTTCACTATCCTTTCTATAGTGCACTATGTTC
>NW_015580025.1:0-249 GCF_001515605.1 Sinocyclocheilus anshuiensis | reverse complement strand
GAAAAAATTATTTCTATTGATTTTTGCATGATCTTATATGCTTGTGGAACATTATGTAGTGTATGCTTTTTCTTAGAACTGCTGTGTAGTCAAAGTGAGAAATGGGTTTGGGCCCTAAGCTTAAGATGTATAGGTGACTAGAGATCCACAGGGCCATATTGGGCTGTGAGGGGGACAACTGGGAGACCCATAGGCGTCTGTCCATGACCTAGAAGGTCATCTAGGCCCTAAATATAGGGGGAACCAAGC
>NW_015580024.1:0-249 GCF_001515605.1 Sinocyclocheilus anshuiensis | reverse complement strand
TTCCTCGCGTCTTAGCTCCACCCCTTCAGGATGCGAGGGAAGGAAACGAGGATGCACTACATTTTTTTAATCTAAACTCGATACATTTTCTACTCAGCTGTTTTCAACATAATAATAATAATAATCATTAAAAAAAAAATTTTGAGCAGCAAATCAGCATAGGCTATTAGAATGATTTCTGAAGAATCATGTGACACTGAAGACTGAGTAATGATGCTAAAAATTCAGCTTTGCATCACAGGAATAAAT
>NW_015580023.1:0-249 GCF_001515605.1 Sinocyclocheilus anshuiensis | reverse complement strand
GGTCAGATTTCCCAAAGTCCCCAGGTGGAACTGAGCAAGTACCGGTCTTTTGGGTAAGTAGTGTGGCAGGTGTTAGGATGAAAGGATCTGCTGGATCGGTTGATACAGGAATCAATGGTCTGTTGTTTATAATGGCAGTGACTTCAGCCATAAAGGTGGTAAGTACCTCGTGCGTGAGTTTGGAGGATGTCATCTGAAGAAGCATAGAATCCAAGATCCTGCGGGTAAGCCCAATCATCCTTTCCCACG
>NW_015580022.1:0-249 GCF_001515605.1 Sinocyclocheilus anshuiensis | reverse complement strand
CCTAAGCGCTCCTTGGAGATTGCTATCCATGCTCTTATTACCTCTTGCCTGGATTATTGCAATTCCCTCTATTTTGGTATATCTAAGTACCAAATGGTATGCTTACAGGTAGTTCAAAATGCTGTGGTGAGATTCCTGAACGGAAAGAGGAAATTTGATCACGCTACCCCCCTTCTGAGATCCCTTCACTGGCTTCCGATTAACTTTAGAATTGAGTTTAAAATTGTATTACTGGTATATAAATCATTA
>NW_015580021.1:0-249 GCF_001515605.1 Sinocyclocheilus anshuiensis | reverse complement strand
GCCCTAAAATTCAAGATATTGGAGCAAAAAATGCTCCTGTATGAGCTTTTGTCTCATATTTATATCACGTGATAAGCGATATCACATGAGTTCTGTATTTGTCACGAATAGCACGACTGCAAATGTGATTTTACACAACAGTTCAGCAGCTAAATAAGAAGTTTATATTGTGTTATATTTTAAACACAATATTGTCTGTTTTTGGCAACAAAAATATTACCTATAAAGCCACAGCAGAATTGTTGCGCG
>NW_015580020.1:0-249 GCF_001515605.1 Sinocyclocheilus anshuiensis | reverse complement strand
GGTCGACCGATTGATCGGCCGGCCGATTGATCGGCCGATTTTTGGTATTTTTTAATTAATCGGCATCGGCCGATTGTGCTGCAAATTAGTCCGATTTATAGGCAGGCGCACTGGCAGGCAGCTAAGCATTGTTGCAGAACTCCCTCTGGCTGCGTGAGACGGAGCAGCTCAAGCTCTGCAGGCTGCAGCAGCCGCGGCTTGTTCACACTAGGGCTGTGCGATTAATCGAAATCGTCATAAAATCGCGAT
>NW_015580019.1:0-249 GCF_001515605.1 Sinocyclocheilus anshuiensis | reverse complement strand
TCTGAAATGCCTCACATAGAAGTGACTGGGGGCTTTATTTTTATTTTCAAACAAGAACGATGAGGCTTATATCTAAGCCATATTCCACGGTAATTGTCACAATGTGCAATATGGGACACTGTTTTGAGCTGTAACTGCAAGGAGGAGAGACTGACAGGCAACAATTTAGGGACTTTTTTGGCGATAAAACCAGGTGAGAATGACTCACATCAATGCAGGTGGTGATTGTGCAAACATTGTTAATGGGAA
>NW_015580018.1:0-249 GCF_001515605.1 Sinocyclocheilus anshuiensis | reverse complement strand
GATTCCTCGGGGAGACACACACCAGTGGCTCCTGCTGACTTCAGAGAATGCAGGAAATTTATGACTAGCCACCTAAGAGCTTCACATCTGGAGAATTCCCAAGAGCGACAGGGAAAAACAGGGAGGGGATGGAGACGGAGAGAGAGAGAGAAAGTAAAACGGCAGCCGAAGAAAGCCACTCCAGCCTGTAATCTCACACGCAGGCCACACCCCTCTTCCCTTCTGCAGGAATTCTGGGATAGCACAGCG
>NW_015580017.1:0-249 GCF_001515605.1 Sinocyclocheilus anshuiensis | reverse complement strand
GCAGGTCTTGACCGCATTACATGTCCATATCACTTCGCCAAACGATTTCAGTTATTTCTAAGGTCCACACAGCTTGCAACAGCAAAAGATATGGAAGAAAAATAATGACAAATGTCTTTGAAACAAAAAGCATGTCGAGCTGCACCAACTGAAAAAATAATGCATTGTATTTTGTGCCAGGCCTGAAATTCAACGTAGTTGTTAATTTAAGCTTTGAATATTTCAATTCAAAACATTTCACACACATTT
>NW_015580016.1:0-244 GCF_001515605.1 Sinocyclocheilus anshuiensis | reverse complement strand
GTATATGTATGTGTGTGTGTGTGTGTGTGTGTGTGTGTGTGTGTTACTATTAAAAAGGAAGTGACTAACATGCTTATAACTGTGTACTTAATTATTAATATTTGATTTTTTTCGGTGTATTTTCAGTTCATGAGGTTATTTGCGCTTTGCAAAATGTAGCAAAGCTTTATGATAAATTCCTCTCGAGTCGATTGATTATTAGTTTACCCGTAACATTAGTGTCCGCTTTGCCGCAGGGAATCCA
>NW_015580015.1:0-249 GCF_001515605.1 Sinocyclocheilus anshuiensis | reverse complement strand
ACTGGAAGCTACATTCACACAAGCATAAATTTGTCTGCAAAATTCAATATGCCTAAATGGAGATATCCATTCATCATTGAGGATTTTTTAAAAATCTTGTCTCGTCTCATTCTTGTGAACTCAATCTTGTGTCTCGTAACGTGAGCTAACTGTCTCACCACACCCCTAACCCTCTTAGATATGTACTTCTAGGAAGAATCATGTATTGGATATATTGTATTGATTGCAGTGCCATGAGCATTAATCAAG
>NW_015580014.1:0-249 GCF_001515605.1 Sinocyclocheilus anshuiensis | reverse complement strand
GGCTAGCTGTACATTGAACGATTTTAATGCACGAGGTGAAGGCAAGAACCACCTGACGCGAAGCTACAGCTCGTTTCAGATCAGAAAGAGATGAAATAGTGCTGTAAGATCACATTTATTCGAATTAATTAATTATAACATTTAGCTACTTGAATTAATTATTAGAAAGAGAGAGGTGACAGTTGCCTGTGTGAATTAGCCTAACTGCGTCTCTCCAGTAGGCTATTTAATCTATTTTATTAATAAAAG
>NW_015580013.1:0-249 GCF_001515605.1 Sinocyclocheilus anshuiensis | reverse complement strand
TTTATTTGATCCAAAATACAGCAAAAGCAGTAATATTGAGAAATATTTTTGCTATTTAAAATAACTGCATTCTATTTGAATATTTACACATTGTGTGTGTGAGTGTGTGTGTGTGAGCATGTGCACGTGTGTGCATGTGAGTGTGTGTGAGAGAGAGTGTGTGTGTGTGTGTATGAGAGAGTGAGTGTGTGTATGAGAGAGTGAGTGTGTGTGTGTGAGAGAGAGTGTGTGTGTGTGAGTGAGTGAGAG
>NW_015580012.1:0-248 GCF_001515605.1 Sinocyclocheilus anshuiensis | reverse complement strand
TGACTTTACATCTCGCAATTCTGACTTTACATCTCGCAATTCTGAATTTATATCACACAACAGAAACGGGCTTGTTAAAGGTTCTCCATGGAACCATCAATGCCAATAACAAACCTTTATTTTTAAGGGTGTTCAGGATTGAAACAATTTTAAATCAAGTATGTCATTTTTAATATATATATATATATATATATATATATATTTTGAGTGAAATATGACATGAATATTTAAATTGCTGTTCAGGTGTG
>NW_015580011.1:0-249 GCF_001515605.1 Sinocyclocheilus anshuiensis | reverse complement strand
GATAGTCTGGAGTAGAGCTCTGCGCGGAACTGTTTCGTAATGCCGGTCCTGCTGAATTTCTGACCATTACCGCCTGCTCCCGCAACGTGTGTGTCGCTCCCGCAAACACTCTTATATGGTTTATAATTTACCAGTATCGGTATATCCCTAATTATTATTATCTTATCAGTATCTTATCAGTATTTTTTATTTTTTTTACAGAAGCACTGAATGACCAACAATATCTTAAGCACCACCACCAGTCCTAAG
>NW_015580010.1:0-249 GCF_001515605.1 Sinocyclocheilus anshuiensis | reverse complement strand
TATCAAGCACTTTTTTAATAATAAAATGATTTTTTTTCATCAAAAATTTTCTACTCTTAAATTCCTTTTCTTTTCTGCTGATGTAGTTAAGGCTGCAAAGGTGAGAAGCAGTGCCCTATATGATTTTAAGATACATATTCTGTTTCATTAAGAAATATGTCAGATTACGTAAATTAAATGTGTTGTGATTGCCATTTCATGTTGTTTTTCCAATACTGCACACTACTCTGCTTAGTTACCGTTCATCAA
>NW_015580009.1:0-249 GCF_001515605.1 Sinocyclocheilus anshuiensis | reverse complement strand
CTTTTATTTTGACGGGTTGCTGTGAATACCTTTACATTTCTGTGTATATATGATACGAGGATAGTTTTACTGAAATAAAACGGTCAAATGCTGATGAAGTGAGTCTCAGAGCAGTTCTGGAGATGTTGTTCATGTATTAATGTCCTCATTTAGTGAGATGGCATACGCTAAAATCACAGCAAGCATCACGCGCGCTTCAGTACGAGTGGTAAACAAAACTGCACGTCTGCGCCATTCATTAACACAGAG
>NW_015580008.1:0-249 GCF_001515605.1 Sinocyclocheilus anshuiensis | reverse complement strand
TGGCTTCCCCACTCAAATGCAGATGCAGAGAGAGTTTTCTCCATGATGGGTTTGAACAAAACCAAAACTAGGAACAGTTTGACTCTGGATGGAACGCTATCTATCATGATGGTGCTTTATGTGGGAGCCCTCTACCCCTGTCACCAGGCATCAAAATATGCAACAAACACTTACAACAGAAAAAAAAAACAAGCTGAAATGTGTACTCTCTCTCTCTCTCTCTCTCTCGCTCTCTCTCTCTCTCTCTCT
>NW_015580007.1:0-249 GCF_001515605.1 Sinocyclocheilus anshuiensis | reverse complement strand
TATTCTGTATTTGATTTTCCTGTCGTTGAAATGCGGAGCAGCTCAAATATCTTGCAAACATTGTTACATGTTTTGTGTTCTGCTACCTGTCTTTTCTAACAAGAACCTGATATTGACTAAATGAGAAGCTCTGTGGCTTTCTCGACTGTCCTTGATTTAATGTTATGTCACTTCTGAGCTGAAACAATTGAATTGGATGTAACCGCATCCAGCAACCTTGAAGCAATCTTTCAGACAGTGATGCCTGAG
>NW_015580006.1:0-249 GCF_001515605.1 Sinocyclocheilus anshuiensis | reverse complement strand
TGCTTTCTCCCCACAAGATATTCCCCTCTTGCAGCTAAAATGCAAGACATTACACCCCTTGTATCACCTAATTTTATTTTTTTTTGCCTTAAAATGGATAAAACCCCCTAAGCCATGTCCTTGGAGAGAATAACAACAGAGAGAGAGAGAGAAACCTCAGCTCTCTCCATTGGAGCCTCTGGCAGAACAAACAGGGCCCAGATCTGCTGAGGTGTTACATCTTAATGTGCTACATTTTCCTATAAATAG
>NW_015580005.1:0-249 GCF_001515605.1 Sinocyclocheilus anshuiensis | reverse complement strand
GTGTGTGTGTGTGTGTGAGTGCGTGTGTGAGTGCGTGTGTGTGTGAGTGCGTGAGAGTGTGCGTGTGTGTGTGTGCGTGTGTGAGTGAGAGTGTGTGTGTGAGTGTGTGTGAGTGTTCATGTGAGTGTGTGTGCGTCTGTCTGTGTGTGCATGTGTATGAGTGTGTGTGTCTGAGAGTGTGTGAGTGCATGTGTGTGTGTGCGCGTGTGTGAGTGTGAGTGTGAGTGTGAGTGTGTGTGTGTGTGTGTG
>NW_015580004.1:0-249 GCF_001515605.1 Sinocyclocheilus anshuiensis | reverse complement strand
TTATCCACTCTGGGACCCGGTTTAAAAAAAATATCGGTTTCACTCCCCCAAAACGCCGGATCTGTGTGGACGAAACGCCTATATGTCCATGTGGATGAGGCCTAAGTGCCTCTTCAGCTTACTTGGCACTATGTTAGCATTAGCAAACCTCTCCATGCAGATGACATGCAGGCTAAAGGCAATTAGCAGCCCTGGCTTAACTTAAGCTGCAAACAAGAGTGTTCTTATAAACTTCTGGATTGGGGGGGG
>NW_015580003.1:0-249 GCF_001515605.1 Sinocyclocheilus anshuiensis | reverse complement strand
GCAGAGCCCAATTAGTGAGAAGGCCTTTGATAATTCATAACTTGAAAATAATGGATTTTTCAGTCAGCCGGTTTCCAATGAAGCGCTCACAATATAGCACATCATTACAGAGTATTGAACAGCGTCAAAGTGTTTTTTAAATTAGTCTTCCGCTCTACTTTGGTAGATTAACACTTGGTGCGTTCTTAAAATATAACTCCTCTGACGTACATATTTTGCAACTGGCAAACTTCAAATGAATATTTCAGG
>NW_015580002.1:0-249 GCF_001515605.1 Sinocyclocheilus anshuiensis | reverse complement strand
ACAAACCAGCAGCACGGCAGACAGGAAGCAGGAATAACACTGTCCGTGGATTGGTTGCTCTGAGTTGGTAAGTGACTGGACTGCTCACTGTAAGTTACATTTCTTTGCTTAGAAGGGGGAAAAGTAACTGTAGAATTTGGATTTGGGGCTATCGGAGTGGATGCAGACAGCACCAGAGATTTAAATCTTTGCTCCAACTGACGATCTCTTCTCTTCAAGCAGTCTACAACGGACTGGCCTAGCTCCTGG
>NW_015580001.1:0-249 GCF_001515605.1 Sinocyclocheilus anshuiensis | reverse complement strand
TTTTTATTTATTTTACATTATTTATAGCATATTTTATATTTATGTTTATCTAATGTATTTATTTTGTTTACTTTAATTTTATAACTTTTGGAATTTTTTACATTACGCTAATTAAAGCTTGAAAGATAAATGTTTGCTTATCATGAAAACAAGAGTCTCAATAACAATTTATTTTTAAATTTTTATTTTTTTTAGTGTTATTCAGATGCTATAATCATAGCCGCGGGAATGTATTTTGAGCTGGGGGGG
>NW_015580000.1:0-249 GCF_001515605.1 Sinocyclocheilus anshuiensis | reverse complement strand
CTGTCCCAGAGGTTATTTCTTTGTTCACGGCGCTTTCCGTGATGGTGGTCACCATTTTGTGTGTCTGGGCCATACACACTTTCTCTGAGGCAGCGGCGACCGCTACAGAACCTCCCAATGTTGTATAGTAAAAATAATAAGTGAAAAAGTGGATATTTGAAATATCAGCATTAAATTCTCAAAGAAGGAACTTATACCAGAGGTGTGTAGAGGTGTGACCTCGGCATCCTGGCCAAATTTGCCCATTGG
>NW_015579999.1:0-249 GCF_001515605.1 Sinocyclocheilus anshuiensis | reverse complement strand
ACTGACCCAATGGTATACAACTGTTCTGATATTTTAATAACAATTCTAAAGTAATATAATAAAGCGTGTTATTGTCTGTTGGAAATTGGAATGTGTTTTGAGTGACTGCTTCACTGCCATCATCACTTACATTCAGGTACATTCAGCATCTGGCTCATATTGGGGATCCAAACCTTTCAATCAGGGCCGGACTGGAACGCAATTTCAGGCCGGGAAATCTTACACTCATCCAGGCCGCACAGAAAAAAA
>NW_015579998.1:0-249 GCF_001515605.1 Sinocyclocheilus anshuiensis | reverse complement strand
GTTTGTTTAGCCTTCCTTTGGATTAAAGTGGTTTATAAATTATAAGTTAAATTGGCAGAACAACAGAAGAGAATAAAGAAAGTGTCTAATCGGTATTGCTCTTCTTTCTCCAAATTGTTTCCAATTTATATATATATATACAAATTACACTGATATTTATGCTGTGTGATATTTAAGACGGATTTGTTTTCTTGTATAGAATATAACAAAAAGAGCGGGAATTGAAACAAAGGAAACTTAGTCACGTGG
>NW_015579997.1:0-249 GCF_001515605.1 Sinocyclocheilus anshuiensis | reverse complement strand
CGGGTAGAAGAGCGACAAATACTAGTAATAGTTATAATTTACGAGAGACAACGTCAAATATACAGTATACTTAAAAAAAAAACTCTTTTGGAACTTTTGAAATGATGAAATTCATTTCATCGATTAATTAGATTAAGTTGTCTTAGTGAATTGACAGTAGATACAGTATAGTTTTCTTAACTGTTAGTACAGTCAGCATTTACGGTACGTCAGCAATATCATCTATTAATTTTTTTCCGACCGAATAAT
>NW_015579996.1:0-249 GCF_001515605.1 Sinocyclocheilus anshuiensis | reverse complement strand
TCTTCTTTTTAATGTAGGCTTTCTTGTTGTGTGTATTTGTTTGTTTTCAATGTTTAATTTGATGTCACTTAGGTCTTATTTCAATGCTGCATCTTATTTTAATCTTGGCAAAGAGGAGGAACTTGGTTCAGCTGTGAAGAAGCACTCAGCTGTCACTGCTATTTAGTTTTAGAGGTGACAGCAAGACTGACACAAAGTGATGACTGAAAGTTTTTACTTTTGATAAAAGGTAATATACTTATGTTTTGG
>NW_015579995.1:0-249 GCF_001515605.1 Sinocyclocheilus anshuiensis | reverse complement strand
TGCTCAGATATTTCTCCTTAGCTAGAAACTCTGGATCTCTCACATGTGTCTTCTCAAAGGTTTAGAAGAGATCTCAACAACTTTACAGACTGTGCTCAGATATTTCTCCTTTGCTAGAGACTCTGGATCTTTCACATGTGTCTTCTCAAAAGTTTAGAAGAGATCTCAACAACTTTACACACTGGAGAACTAGCTCCACTGGACCTAGGAGAAATGTCTGAGCACAGTGTGTGATGTTGTTGAGATCTC
>NW_015579994.1:0-249 GCF_001515605.1 Sinocyclocheilus anshuiensis | reverse complement strand
TTATGACATTTTCCAATTTATTTCATTTACTGTGTAGGATGGTCAGGTATTATGTGCTGACCTGAGGCTTTTTCAGGGAACATCAGACCTGTTGTTGGCACAACACAAAGACAAACAAACTAAATGTATCATTACAAAATTAAATAATTAAAAAACAAGAGTACAAATTTCAAAATTGACAAAAAACGTACCATGTTTTTTTACGTGGCATTTGAAATCAAAAGACCTTTGAATTACTTTCTTGCACTT
>NW_015579993.1:0-249 GCF_001515605.1 Sinocyclocheilus anshuiensis | reverse complement strand
AGGATCCATGTATGCCCAAATGGAGGCAGCATCCTGACGCTTGGATTCAGACACAGTGCAAAAGCCAGCCTTTTCATCTTTTGTGTAGTACATGCCAGTATGCAGATTGAGTTGGGGGAGGTTCTGACCAAAATGGCATGACTGTACCTCAGAACTATATTTGCATTTCCATGCTTCTGCGAAGTCAACATGCACAATAACACTGTTTTCATCACAGTTGTCTATCATCTTCCTGTACTGTCTGGACTG
>NW_015579992.1:0-249 GCF_001515605.1 Sinocyclocheilus anshuiensis | reverse complement strand
TTAAGAAATAGATTATCTTTGTATCATCTCAAATCATGTTCGAGAGCATGATTATCAGATTTTACCCATACTTGTGGCTCGAGTGTTGCTGTCATTAAAGCACAACGGACACTCAAATCATTATGGTGATAATATTACAGTATGTGCATATATAAAATAAATAAACAAACAAACAAAAATGCATGAAGAAAAATGCAAACAAGCACTATATTTATGTATATATATATATATTGTATCTATCTAGTGTAT
>NW_015579991.1:0-249 GCF_001515605.1 Sinocyclocheilus anshuiensis | reverse complement strand
CATGGTTCACGTGTCTTTTTGCTGTGAGACCTTTACTGATTTTTTTATTAAGTAAACATAAGTAATATTTTGATATAAACATTTACTGAACATTTGCTAGACATTTTTGCAAGTAGTGATTCACATTACAAGCTATCAGACTTCCATTTTTCTTTTTGGGTATATACGCATCAAAAACTACACCAATTTGCATATTTTTGCTCTGTTTTGGGCCTCTGGATAAACTAAGGTATTTTCTTCTCAAGCATG
>NW_015579990.1:0-249 GCF_001515605.1 Sinocyclocheilus anshuiensis | reverse complement strand
TTCCATCACAAAACTATATATGTGATGTATACATTACCGTAATGAAATACATAATGACAAAATCATACTCGCCCACCTCGTTTATTGCATAAAAAACATGTACATGCTTTATTACATTAGTTCTGTTTTTTAGTGTATTAGACATATGCTTCTTGGTAAATGTGATGATATGTCATATTTCAGGGCAGGAAAGTAACATGTCTTAAATGTGCCCTGCCAGTAAAATGTGAAATGTTTACCATTGATCTG
>NW_015579989.1:0-249 GCF_001515605.1 Sinocyclocheilus anshuiensis | reverse complement strand
TGTGTGTGCGTATGAGTGTGTGTGTGCGTGTGAGTGTGTGTGCGTGAGTGTGTGTGTGTGCGTGAGTGTGTGTTTGTATGAGTGTGTGTGTGCGTGAGTGTGTGTGTGTATGAGTGTGTGTGTGCGTGAGTGTGTATGAGTGTGCGTGAGTGTGTGTGTGTGCGTGAGTGTGTGTGTGTGCGTGAGTGTGTGTATGAATTTGTCATCATTAACATTTTCATAAGTAACTGTAATTTAATTACACATTTT
>NW_015579988.1:0-249 GCF_001515605.1 Sinocyclocheilus anshuiensis | reverse complement strand
GCTTGTAACACTCCAAAGAGAAAGGAAACATTCAAATCGCATCATGTGACCCCTTTAAGGAAGTCTGTAGAAGAACTGGATGATATATATGAGTAACATCTTTAAAAAATTTTGATTGGCAAAATAGGTCTAATATTAAGTAATTTGATGATGCTAAGTTCAAAAATATCAAAAACTTTATCACATACAGTTTTTGCACTAAATAAGAATATGTGACCCTGGAGCACAAAACCAGTCATAAGGGTCAAT
>NW_015579987.1:0-249 GCF_001515605.1 Sinocyclocheilus anshuiensis | reverse complement strand
CCATCAATTAACATCTTGTGAAGTGAAAAGCTGTGTTTGTAATAACTCCATCATGATGGCATTTTAGCTTCAAATAGTAGCTTCCAACTAATATAAAGAGTCCTCTCTCTGTAATATTGTTTTCGCTGGTGAAAAGAGAAATATGCAAAACAGTTATAGACCAATATGTTGTTGTATTTTGGTTCTTACAAAGAAGCAGCTTTCCACAAGATGTTAATCGATGGACTGGAGTCATGTGGATTACTTGTG
>NW_015579986.1:0-249 GCF_001515605.1 Sinocyclocheilus anshuiensis | reverse complement strand
GCAGCTATCGCAGCGAACCATTCTCTCGAAGCTGGCCAATCGATCAGCAGAAACAACCTGATTGTTAAGTTCCTGAAGGGTGCACGGATGCTGAATCCTCCTTGCCCTCAGACTATGCCGTATTGGGACTTGTCTATAGTCCTGCAGGCCCTAAGAGGGCCCCCCTTTGAGCCGCTCAGTTCAGCCGATTTGCAGCCCTTATCACTTAAAACGGCCCTCCTCCTTGCCTTGGCGTCGGTTAAGCGAGTG
>NW_015579985.1:0-249 GCF_001515605.1 Sinocyclocheilus anshuiensis | reverse complement strand
GAAGAGCAGCTAGAGAAATTCTTTGAAGCGTTCGTGGAGGTCAGCGGGGAGGTTAGTCAACTATTGTTGTCATTGTTGTTGTTTTTTTAAATGTCTTTATTTTTTAAATCCGATTTTTCCTAAATGGCCTAGATCAGGAATGCACCGCTTGTGAACAAGCAGGCCGTGCTAGAAGGCCCTGTCGTGGTACTAAAGGTGTCTCTTCTCCCACCCTTCCCACTCAGGAAAACATCACCTACATCACCAACG
>NW_015579984.1:0-249 GCF_001515605.1 Sinocyclocheilus anshuiensis | reverse complement strand
TGTCCGAGCCAGACCCAGAGATGACGGCTATGCTTTCCCGGGCCGGTGAAAATGTCGGGCTCGTGTGGAATTCTCCACCGCGTCTTGATACTTCCAGGCTGGATGAATGGTTTCTCGGTGGGGGTCGCGCTGGTTCTCCGGTGCCATTCTTCCCGGAGGTGCATGAGTAGCTTACAAGATCGTGGAAGGCACATTTTACTGCCCGAAACAAATCTTGTAGCTCCTCCGCTCTCACCACCCTCGATGGTG
>NW_015579983.1:0-249 GCF_001515605.1 Sinocyclocheilus anshuiensis | reverse complement strand
TTCAAAAATCGGACTTTCGGCATACTCTTTTCAGCATACTATGCTTTGGGACACACTTACCTGTAGGCCTATTCTAATCTCACATAATATTTAGTATGGATAGTATGAACATTGGGACGCAGGGAAAGATCCCCATCATAGTGTCAAACAAAACACTAAAACATCAACAACTAAACCTCTGTTAATTCTCAATATATGCTTCAGACTTCTGGCAAAGATAAATTCAATCTAGTTAGTAATGTGAAGTTG
>NW_015579982.1:0-249 GCF_001515605.1 Sinocyclocheilus anshuiensis | reverse complement strand
TGAGAGAGGGAAAATGATGAGTGGATGATCATTTTTGGGTGAACTATACCTTTAATGTTAACAAAACATCTTGACTGAAGAACTTTAATACAGTTGCTTTAATAAGAATCAAGTGTTACACAGTGAAGTGTGCTTTATTTATATTTATTCATTCAATTTCTTGAATGTTACTGCTAAATACACCTACTGTACCTAAAAACAAAGCACTGTTTGTTTTATTTGTATATTATGTGTATTTTTAATGTGTAT
>NW_015579981.1:0-249 GCF_001515605.1 Sinocyclocheilus anshuiensis | reverse complement strand
TGTGGTTGATGCATAAATTGTTGACACTGATTCTATAATTGAGGATGTTGAAAGGGTGGTTGTGATAGCTAATACTGTTGTTGCATCGATACTTGTTGTGGTGTCAGGCACAGTTGTGGTTGCTGCCTCAGTTATTGACACTGGTGCTACTGTTGAGGATGTTGTAGAAGTGATTGTGGAAGCCAAAGTTTTTGTTGCATCAGGAGTTGTTGTGGTTCCAGAGAGAGTTGTTGTTGCTGCATCAGTTGT
>NW_015579980.1:0-249 GCF_001515605.1 Sinocyclocheilus anshuiensis | reverse complement strand
CCTCTAAATGTCTTGAACTGCGACGGATCATGTTTTACTGTCAGACACTTCATTAGGTTCACTTCCTTTCAGTCAAACTGGAATGTTATTACAAGTTGTTCCTAACAGCCTGTGGTATGTGCTGGCAAAAATGACGGATCCTCTCCAAGGTATCCTGAGGTACTATGCTGCTTTAACACGTCAATCGTGTTGTGACACTGCCACTTAGTGCAGTGTTTCCCAACCTTTTTTCAGTCGCGGCACCCTTTG
>NW_015579979.1:0-249 GCF_001515605.1 Sinocyclocheilus anshuiensis | reverse complement strand
TGTGTTTAGCGCCACCCGCTGGACTGGAGAGTGGAGCGGCGAGAGTAGGGAACATAATACGGGGGAAATGACCTGAGCAGTTGAATTAATGTTCTATAAAAACCCACTCATTCAATAACGTGCATTAATTGCATGAACGGGGCAAGATAAGCATTTAAATGCATGTAGGCTAAACAGTTCAGTTGAAAGCTTACCCCTTTTGATTTGCTGTTAATGCTGAATGTAAGAATGAAAACTGAAAGTAAACAA
>NW_015579978.1:0-249 GCF_001515605.1 Sinocyclocheilus anshuiensis | reverse complement strand
GTGTTCTTTTTGGCAAACTGATGACACTGAATTTTGATGCACTACCATAATAATATTTCACAAGTTAATTTGCCCTGTCTGTGTTTTTTTTTTTTGTTTTTTTTGTAGCTGAGAGTTTGGGTACAATGC
This sequence comes from Sinocyclocheilus anshuiensis, assembly GCF_001515605.1. NCBI lineage: Eukaryota > Metazoa > Chordata > Actinopteri > Cypriniformes > Cyprinidae > Sinocyclocheilus > Sinocyclocheilus anshuiensis. The sequence goes on along the minus strand of NW_015579978.1, from coordinate 120 downwards.
AGCGGAGGAAGGACGGATCAAATACTACACCGACCAACCATCCTACTTGCACATCGACTGAACAACAATGGAGACATTAAAGGAGTCATATGACGTTGCTAAAAAGAACATTATTTTGTG
>NW_015579977.1:0-249 GCF_001515605.1 Sinocyclocheilus anshuiensis | reverse complement strand
GTGTTCGGCCCTCTGTGGGGCCGCCTTGATAAACAGTCTTTGTTGAGTAGGTCTGGCCTCCTCTCGCTTAGAGAGTCGTTCTATTGAGGCCTCCACTCACCTGAGCTCCATCTAGATGGTGAAATGAAGTGTATGGCCCTTTTTGAGGCCGCCTTGATAAACTGTCGTATGGTTGAGTTGGTTTGGCCTCCTCTTCTTAGAGAATCATTCTGCTGAGGCCTCCGCTCACCTGAGCTCCAGCTAGACTTG
>NW_015579976.1:0-249 GCF_001515605.1 Sinocyclocheilus anshuiensis | reverse complement strand
GAATAGCAAGAGTGCAAATGTGATTTTATACAACAGTTCAGTAAAAAATGTTAATGTGTGTTTTTGCTCAATTTGGCCAACGAAAATATTACCTATAAAATCACCGCAGAACTGTTGTGCATCTGTGAGCAACATAGCGGTGTTTATTTTCTGAATGAATCCTCGTTTTGAACGAATCGTGTGAATCAATGAAGGCCCATTGATAAGCGGTGCATTCCAAACGGGATATATCGCCCTCCGAAGGGCACT
>NW_015579975.1:0-249 GCF_001515605.1 Sinocyclocheilus anshuiensis | reverse complement strand
CTGGCGCCTCCATGTCCAGCAAAGCGCGCTTCAGCTTCGACTCTCAGCACAAACGATCAGGGGTGCGTTTCCCAAAACGATGGAATTTGCGACCATAGTTGCTTTTGGGAAACGCACCCCAGATATGCGCTTAATAGCGCACATTTATCTAGGTTACATTTTTTAATTAATATGGTGAAAAGCATGAAGTGTTTTTTTTTATCTATAGATTTTATTTTAGGCAAGTCGTGTTGAATTGAGAAGAAGGCT
>NW_015579974.1:0-249 GCF_001515605.1 Sinocyclocheilus anshuiensis | reverse complement strand
GAACGGTTCAACCGAACGCTGTTAAGTATGTTGGGTACTCTGAGAAACAAGGACAAAACCCATTGGAGAGACTTTGTGAAACCTGTTGTGCATGCATATAACTGCACTAAACACGAAACTACAGGATTCACTCCATATGAGTTAATGTTTGGCCGGCAGCCCAGGTTGCCAATAGACCTCGCTTTTAGAGTACCTGTGAATAACAGCCATAATGAGTTCCATTCCCAGTATGTGAAAACGTTGAAAACT
>NW_015579973.1:0-249 GCF_001515605.1 Sinocyclocheilus anshuiensis | reverse complement strand
TGTTCTAATGTGTAGATTTCCTCGTAAACTTCTCATTCTGTCTGACAGAAACATGTTCACACCCTAAACATATCTGATTTTTTTTCTTCCCCCTTATTAAACCTCTACTGACTAGTTTTTGGTAGTGTATCATGCCACTGCACTGGTGACTCATGGCCTATCTCAATCTAGTATTTCTGAACATTGGCCAGGTTTGGTATAATCAGCCTATTTTCATGCTGATCCTCAGCGCTTCTGAAGCTTCACATC
>NW_015579972.1:0-249 GCF_001515605.1 Sinocyclocheilus anshuiensis | reverse complement strand
GTTTATTTTGTCAGCACAGTAAGGTTTCCTGTCTAATGGTGTTGAAAATTCAATTTATGGAGAAGAAAATCAGTTTAAAAACTTTCATCAATGTGAATGCTAGTTTTCTCATTATAATGACTGGGTTCAAAGACTGTATTTTACCTGTGTTTTCCTTTCATTCAATAGGTGGCCATGGTGGAAGTACAGCTCGACACCAACCACGACTATCCCCCAGGACTGCTCATCGCTTTCAGCGCTTGCACCACT
>NW_015579971.1:0-249 GCF_001515605.1 Sinocyclocheilus anshuiensis | reverse complement strand
GATACTTTTTTCAGGATTCTTTGATAAATAAAAAGTTAAAAAGAATAGTGTTTATGCAAAATAGAAATTTTGTGCTACAATATACAGTACTATTCAAAAGTTTGGGGTCGTAATTTTTCTTTTTTAAATTCTGTTATTTTTAACACTTTATTCACCAAAGAAAAAATATATATAAAATATAAACATTAAGCAGCACAACAGTTTCAAAATTGATAATAAATCAGCATATTAGAATGATTTCTGAAGGAT
>NW_015579970.1:0-249 GCF_001515605.1 Sinocyclocheilus anshuiensis | reverse complement strand
TTCACAGACACATTCTGGGGACCCCTGAGACTTATATTACATATTGTAAAACATAACAAAAAAACACAATAAAATAAAAAAATTTAATTTACAATCCATTGTTCTACACTAACATATATGAAATACAGCTTTAAAAAGTTAATTTTCATGTATAAATCACAAAACCATTGAATTTCTCTGCATGAATGACAAGCTTAAACGAGAACGATTCAGACTGAATTGAACCATTTTGACTTTCTGAAATAGACT
>NW_015579969.1:0-249 GCF_001515605.1 Sinocyclocheilus anshuiensis | reverse complement strand
TAGTCTTATTAAGTGCAAACAATAAGTGCAGCCATAATCAAAGTATACTCTCAATAGAGAATGAGGAGTTACGTCACAATCTTTTCACTCCACGTTGCATTTCGGGAAGGCGCTGCCATATTAGCAGGATACTCTGGTGACATTTTTCACAATCGCGACAAAAAAATAAAATACTGCCCTAAACTCAATAGCGGAAGGGCAGCACTATCCTGCAAGTATGGCGGATAAACAAAGCAGTTTCCCAGAACT
>NW_015579968.1:0-249 GCF_001515605.1 Sinocyclocheilus anshuiensis | reverse complement strand
TTGACAGTTATGCACCTGGATGGGATGAATTTCTATTTTTTTTTTCATTTGCTTAAATTATTTGCTTAATAATTACATAATAATCATTATTATGTAATCATTCGTTCCATTTTTATCTAAATAATTGAACACTTTTTAAACTTTTTTTAAATGCCAAATTGTATATGACAAATATGATTTATTATGTATATATTTATGATTAAAATAAATGATAAATTAATAAATAGGGCCTAACATTAATTATAATCT
>NW_015579967.1:0-249 GCF_001515605.1 Sinocyclocheilus anshuiensis | reverse complement strand
AAGGAAACTGATAGGACCATCAGTCTCCAGCTCTCCATCTATGCCGTTGGGGATGGTGGGGTCTTTAGAATAGCGACAAGGACTGGATGGAGGGCCGTTGTCCTCTATGTAACCATCCATAAACACTGAGTCTGATTGGCCTCCGGCTGAACGGTGTGATATGCTCCGTACCAGAGGTGGGTACTGTGTACCAGGCCACATGCCATTGGCTGTTGCCCTCACAGGAAGAGTTGGGTACTGACTTTGCCC
>NW_015579966.1:0-249 GCF_001515605.1 Sinocyclocheilus anshuiensis | reverse complement strand
GTTTTATCGTCTCTTTTAGACGACAGTGGCTCTGAACACGAGCACCGCATCAGTCCTGCAGTTTGCCTTTGGTGAGTGTCTCCGTCCTTCTGCGGTTACTGTAGCTCATGATTCTTCAGCTCCTGCAGCCATAGACGATTGGTTTACAGCTGAATACTTTGCAAAAAAAATTATGCATTTTTGTCTTGTTTTCCAGTAAAAATTTCTAAACATTCTTAAATCAAGATACATTTATTTGAGATGCAAAAT
>NW_015579965.1:0-249 GCF_001515605.1 Sinocyclocheilus anshuiensis | reverse complement strand
CTATTGCAACTTATCACATGTCCGTGTTCTTGTTTGTTGCTTAACAAATCTAATTTGTTATTCAAAAAATTCAACACAGGACTAACTGGTTTATTCAAGTTACAAATATCACTGAATCAGCCTAAAGGCAATAATTTATGCCAAGGTATACCAACAAAACAATTTTATGTTAAGTTTACTTTGTACATTATCATTTCTATATAGCCTATGTAATTCAAAGCAAGTAGTCTGACTTTACCACGTCGACAA
>NW_015579964.1:0-249 GCF_001515605.1 Sinocyclocheilus anshuiensis | reverse complement strand
TTTGTGCATGCTGTGGTTTAATGTCATGTTTTCTGGCCAATTTTCAGTACTGCGTGTGGACAGATGGGCTGAATGCACTGCTGGGGAAGGAGATGACCAGTGAGTTCACTCGCTCAGACATGGACACTCTTCTTAACATGGAGATGAAGCTCCGCCTCCTGGACCTGGAGAACATCCAAATCCCTGAAGTTCCTCCCCCGATCCCCAAAGAGCCAAGCAATTATGACTTTGTTTATGACTGCAACTAAT
>NW_015579963.1:0-249 GCF_001515605.1 Sinocyclocheilus anshuiensis | reverse complement strand
GCACTAATTCCGAGTATGGGTCTCCATACTTGGCCACATGTCACGACACTTTAGTAGTATTCCTGATTTTCCAAAATACGTTTTTTTTATGTTCAACAAGGCTGCGTTTATTTGATAAAAATACAGAAGAACAGTAAAATTGTAGTTTTACTGTAAAACATTATTAGAATTTATGACAATAGATTTCTATTTTAATATACTTCTACATGTAATTTATTTCTGTGATCAAAGCTGAATTTTCAGCATCAT
>NW_015579962.1:0-243 GCF_001515605.1 Sinocyclocheilus anshuiensis | reverse complement strand
GGGAGCAGGACACACACAAAACATGGAACAGAGTCTGACAATGTAATTATAAAAAAAATAAAAATAATAGTCTTTGATCATCTAACACTGAACTAAAAATAAAACTGAAATTAAGAAACAAATTAAACCTAAATAGTAATATATAAAATAATAATAAAAATGGAAATAAAATATCAAAAAGTGTGTGTGTGTGTGTGAGAGTGCGTGAGTGTGTGTGTGTGTGTGTGTGTGTGTGTGTGTGTG
>NW_015579961.1:0-249 GCF_001515605.1 Sinocyclocheilus anshuiensis | reverse complement strand
TCAACCATCTAAAAGTTTTATGCTTTAATCTCACCTAATCAGAAAAGCTGACTACATTCTCTCTGAATATTGAATGAATACATTCTTCTCAGAACTTCATCCTCTGCAGCAGAACACAGTGTTCTGTAGAGAGTGTTCTTGATGAAGTGTGTGTGTGTATATATATATACATTATCTCAAACGCTCTTTGTTCTCTTGGAGAGGAACATGCAACATCAAAGATTATTTGACACCGGCCCCTGAGCTGTC
>NW_015579960.1:0-249 GCF_001515605.1 Sinocyclocheilus anshuiensis | reverse complement strand
CTCCTCCGCGTCACAGTAGCGCCATTTTGGAGAGTATCCACTGAATGCAAACAGCGTATAGGTGTTCGGTGTCAGCTGCGCCATGCGGATGTTTTCTACGTTTGATTTGAATGAAAACAACGCATCCACGTGGCGCAGCTGACACCGAACACCTATACTCTGTTTGCGTTCAGTGGATACTCTCCAAAATGGCGCTACTGTGATGCGGAGGAGACGAATTGATGAATAAAGTCGTTATTTTTGTTTTCT
>NW_015579959.1:0-249 GCF_001515605.1 Sinocyclocheilus anshuiensis | reverse complement strand
GTACTTTCAAATGTTGTAGACGTGAAAAACTCTTTCCACACAAATGACATCAATGTGGCTTCTCCTTTGTATGAACTCTCAGGTGATCCTTCAGGTTAGAAGCTCTCAAAAATTTTTTACCACACTGATCACATGCATGACGCTTCTCTCCAGTGTGAATGTTCATGTGATCCTTAAGGTGTACTGATCGTCTGAAACTCTTCACACACTGATCACAAGTGAACGGTTTCTCTCCAGTATGAACTCTCA
>NW_015579958.1:0-249 GCF_001515605.1 Sinocyclocheilus anshuiensis | reverse complement strand
GGAAATGTCAAATTTTAAAAAATCCCTTAATTCGCAAAAAAAAAAGTTTACGCTTGCTTGAGGTGGTTTTTAACTTTAGTGAAAAAGAGTTCATGTGAATAATGGGAGCTGGAAATGCATTTGCCGAATAAATTCCTCCATGTGCATCTAAAAAGTCATGTGACTTAGCATGATGGGATGGCATGACTTGCCTAACCTGCGGACTGATCTCGTTGCACAGCATCTGAAATGTTTTGGTCATTCTGCGAT
>NW_015579957.1:0-249 GCF_001515605.1 Sinocyclocheilus anshuiensis | reverse complement strand
CTTTCAACTGCTCTAGTAGGAACATATACAGAGATAAAAACAAAAAAACAATTCTCAAACTGGGCTCTGATCTTTAAAAGTCTGCCTTTTATGATCTCTTCCACTTGATATGAACAGGGAATGAAACCTTTAGCAAATAAAATTGCAACCCCTCCACTAGTGGAACTCAAATGATTTAATATGGACATTCCATCAAACTCTCTGGCCCAATCACACGCATTCAACTCATCGCTGTGAGTCTCCTGCACA
>NW_015579956.1:0-249 GCF_001515605.1 Sinocyclocheilus anshuiensis | reverse complement strand
GAAATACATGCATGCATGCATACATGACCTGAACAATGACACAATTGTCTTTTAGTGCTGCTTTACAGCAGAATTTGAACTGTCTGCATAGTTGAGTTTCCATAATTGAGTCTGCTATTATTAGTGTTTATCATTGTGAAGCTGCTTTGACACGATCTTTATTGTAAAAACACAATACAAATAAAGGAGACTTGACTTGACATACAGAATAAAATCAGATATCAGGATATTTCAGATAAACTAAGACAT
>NW_015579955.1:0-249 GCF_001515605.1 Sinocyclocheilus anshuiensis | reverse complement strand
GACTGAGCTGGCTAGGGCTATGGATTTCAAGTGGGTCAGGCAGCCGTGTTGCAGACAAACAGGCCAGAGAGTGGCCTGTATCTGTAGTCATAGCCTGTATCCGTAGTCGTGGTCGAGTGGTTAAGGCGATGGACTAGAAATCCTTTGGGGTCTCCCCGCGCAGGTTCAAATCCTGCCGACTCTGCACTTTGCGGACAGTCATGGGGATAAGTGGCCATGCATTTTTCTTTCATACACCTCGCACAGATA
>NW_015579954.1:0-249 GCF_001515605.1 Sinocyclocheilus anshuiensis | reverse complement strand
TCGCTTTGCCAAGTGCATTCCAAACGACTACATAATGGTACGCACATGCCCTTCTCACTCCAAAGGGATGATCACTTCCATTTGGAATTTTCCCCATGAACCGTTCGGTACTGATACTTGTATCGGCACATCCCTACTCTTCACTCAAAAATATACTCTCATGATGGGAGAGGTGCCTGTGTCGCATAACATAGGGGTCTTCATGAATTTGGAGGCAGAGCTATCAAAATAGGGGTGTTATCCTTTTAG
>NW_015579953.1:0-249 GCF_001515605.1 Sinocyclocheilus anshuiensis | reverse complement strand
TGTGGGTAAACCCTTTGGGAATTACTTTTTTTTTTTTAATAAAAAAGCAAAATAGTTTTAACTTATGTTAATATAAAATGAATTATTATATATAATGTAAATATATGTACATTTTATTTTTGGGGTATGTTAATCTAAGTATTTGTAGATATACATTTTCGCAGATAAATCATTTCATTGATTTAATATATGTTTTTTTATGTATATATATATATATGTGTGTGTGTGTGTATATATATAAAAAATTGA
>NW_015579952.1:0-249 GCF_001515605.1 Sinocyclocheilus anshuiensis | reverse complement strand
CTTTTTTTAGACGTTTTTAGTTGAATATGGTCAAAGTTTTTAATCATATTAGATTAGTTAAATTAAGTGTGTAGTTTTGAGTACATTGAAAGAGAGGTTAATGTGCAATTGTCTTCCAGTGCTTCCCACAAGTTTGAAATATAGTTGTGGTGGTAGAGAGGTGGACAATCAGGTTATTTTCAGGTTATTTTGAAGTGGCGTCCCTGAAATGTTCTGGGAGCCTAATTTTATGAAAATATGGAAGAAAAT
>NW_015579951.1:0-249 GCF_001515605.1 Sinocyclocheilus anshuiensis | reverse complement strand
GCAAAGAACCTTTTTTATTAAAATGGTTCTATAATTCATGTTTTAGGACTGAAGCGTAAACTAAAGATTACACAATAATTATAGGCCTACACAACACATTCACAAAGCTTTTTGAGTGACTGCTGTAGTCAAAAACAAGAGTCAACAAATATTAATATCTAGTCAATGTATGATTTGAGCTTTTTATGCAAGTTCGTACATTATGAAACTTATATTTCCTAATACATTATATTTTGCTTTTTGACGAAT
>NW_015579950.1:0-249 GCF_001515605.1 Sinocyclocheilus anshuiensis | reverse complement strand
TATAACATGCCCTCTTCAAATTCAATCTTAAAAAAAAAAAGACATATTACAGTGTTTACAGTAATAAAAATCTTAACCATTAATAATCTTTGAAAGCATATCATCAAAAAAAAATTTATACTTAAGCATCAGAAAGAGGGAACAAAATGTCATGAAAATGAAATTGTAGCTCTTTTTGAAAACGAAATTGACAAAAAAAAGTTAAAATGTATGTCATGGGCCCTTTAAATTCAGTCTAAAAGCAAACAA
>NW_015579949.1:0-249 GCF_001515605.1 Sinocyclocheilus anshuiensis | reverse complement strand
GGCTTTGATTTCTTCAGGAAACATGATTGTTTGGCTGTAGCAAATGATCTCTTTCTCAGCGTTTTCAACGTCACTTACAATCAATGTAACACCTGACAGTGAAGCTTTGAAGCTTTCCATTTCCTTTTCAAGTTCAAAATTCACTGCTGTACTGCATCTTAGAGTGTGACACAGCTCTTTTCTTTTTTCCATCAGTGTCTTCAGAATGCTTTTAAATTTGAGGAACCATGCAATGGCTCTTCTCAAACG
>NW_015579948.1:0-249 GCF_001515605.1 Sinocyclocheilus anshuiensis | reverse complement strand
TTCCTCAGCATGGGATCGTGTAGAGCCCTTTGAAGCTGTATTGATACTGCAATTTGGACCGTCAAACCCATTGATCCCCACTGAAGTCGACTATATGGAGAAAAATCCTGGAATGTTTTCCCGAAGAACCTTAATTTCTTTTCGACTAAGGAAAAAAAAAAAAGACATGAAAATCTTGGATGACATAGGAGTGAGTAAATTATCATGAAATTTAAATTCTGGAGTGAACTAATCCTTTAACTTGTTAAT
>NW_015579947.1:0-249 GCF_001515605.1 Sinocyclocheilus anshuiensis | reverse complement strand
TGTGTATTTTCATCCAGGCCTGGGACGATAGACTTGATATAATTATGTCATCGCGAATGACGTCATTATGTTAGGGCGTAAAAGAACCGATAAACCGGTTAATTGAAACGAACTGTCCGGAAGAACCGGTTCGCGGAAAAGAACCGGACAACTGTGTGCGAGTGTGTGTGTGCGTGTGCAGTGAGTGCCCGTGTGTGTGTGTGCGTGTGTAGTAGGGATGTGCATCTCATGACTGAGGCCGATACGATA
>NW_015579946.1:0-249 GCF_001515605.1 Sinocyclocheilus anshuiensis | reverse complement strand
GGGGGGGGGGGGGTGTGCGGCACACTCAAAGAGAAAGTTTTAGCTGCATTCACTTTTGCTGGGGGGGTCAGTAATGATAGGGGAAACAAAGATGACATGCAACACAGGTTTCAGACCAAATCCTCGGTCTAGCCACACTTAATGGTTAATTAGCCGAGCTCGGCCAGTCCCCTAATCATTACACAGCACATTAAACCCGTCCTAATCAGGCCTAATCCTGAATGTATGCTCCTGATCTTTCTCCTCTAC
>NW_015579945.1:0-249 GCF_001515605.1 Sinocyclocheilus anshuiensis | reverse complement strand
GTCCAGACCCTCGTCTTCTGCGTGTCTGTGAAATCGTATGAACTCTGAATTGTACGACACCAATGAATGCTTCGCTTCGATCCGCTGCTCATCCCGTCGCGTCTGTCGTCTGTAAATATTCTTTTGAATCGAATGTCCTCACATGGAAACGAAACAAATCTTCGGTTCAGGTCTCTTCATAAGTAGTTAGTTATCTGCGGTGGCGCTTTGATGCTTCCTGTAACAAACTGAAATTAGATACTAAACAAA
>NW_015579944.1:0-249 GCF_001515605.1 Sinocyclocheilus anshuiensis | reverse complement strand
GGGTCTGAATACTTCCCGTACCCACTGTATATATATATATATATATTTATTTGTGTGTATGTGCCTATACAGGCATCTAATGGCTACACCGTGGTATTACAGATGATTTTTTTCCCACAAGGTGAAACCAATCTGCCTCAATTCCATAGATTTTAAATATGTTTGCTCTATTTTTAACTTACATACTGCATTAATTTAAAAATGATGTAACTTTTATATTTTTTACATTTTATACAGAACATAGTCCAT
>NW_015579943.1:0-249 GCF_001515605.1 Sinocyclocheilus anshuiensis | reverse complement strand
GAACCCGGTTTTCAAAATTGCGTGTAAACAATTGAAAAAAAAAGTAAAAAAAAAATGCATAGTACCATTAATAATAATAATAATAATGCGTCAGAAATAACGGTTTTTTTAATGGTTTTTTTTTTTTTGTAGAAATTTAGACTCAACAATGAACCCTCTTCCTAGCACGATTAACTTTTACCTGTATAGAGTTCTCGAGTTGACTGTATAATTCTATAGAAATGTATTGTTTCAGAAGGTACTTCAGAC
>NW_015579942.1:0-249 GCF_001515605.1 Sinocyclocheilus anshuiensis | reverse complement strand
GTTTGACTATCTATTTGATAAATGAAGTTAACCAACTAACATTATGAATACTCTTTTGGTTTCTGTACCCAATATTTAAAAAAAGTACAAATGCAATAAAAATATCGGCATCGGTACTCTGTATCGGTACTCAGTATCGGCACGTACCAAAAATAAAAGTATCGGTATCAGGCGAGTACTAAAAAAGTGGTATCGGTGCATTCCTACAATTAACAACAGAGCCCAAACTTAAATTTAATTGCTATTTAT
>NW_015579941.1:0-249 GCF_001515605.1 Sinocyclocheilus anshuiensis | reverse complement strand
CCTGGATCTTTGTTCTGCAGTTAGGGGCTACTGTCATTTGCCGACCGCAGGCTTCTGGGGGGTGTGGTGGGTTTTGTATTGTAGTGTACCAAATAAAAATAGAGCCCCCGTGTCACTTATTGTGGGTATCATATCACACCTCTCTCCGCTCCTCTGGGCGCCTGCCAAGGACTTTCACCTTGACAATAATGAATTAGAATTATAAAAATTGGAGGGAGTTTACCATCTGACTAATCTGAAGGGTGAGAT
>NW_015579940.1:0-249 GCF_001515605.1 Sinocyclocheilus anshuiensis | reverse complement strand
AGACTTCAAAAGGTAGAAACATCCTGATTCTGTCGCTCAAATTAATAATTACGTTACTCTTACAATTTACAATTACTCTAAGTTTTTAGAAATACCAAATGACAACAACAACAACATTAAGTCGTGTTATTATTATTATTATTTGTCTTTTTAAAAATATTATTTTTAACATAGCCATACATTTTAATATTTGCCTTAAAAATGGTATACCGCACGCATTATGATAGACCTATAGAAAAAAATATTTGA
>NW_015579939.1:0-249 GCF_001515605.1 Sinocyclocheilus anshuiensis | reverse complement strand
TCATTGCAGGTGTTAAAGGAACAGTTCATACAGAAAAATTAAAATGACTTACCCTCTTGTCATTCCAATTCTGTATGACTTGTTTTTCTGCAGAACACAAAAGAATATATTTTCAAAAAATGTTGATAATCAAATGTTGGTATCAACGTTTTGGTTACCGCTGTAAAAAAAAAAAAATCTGACATTTCTCAAAATCCTCTTAAAATCCATGTAATACTTGTTTGTGTATTTGAATAAGAGTCTAATATG
>NW_015579938.1:0-249 GCF_001515605.1 Sinocyclocheilus anshuiensis | reverse complement strand
GATTTTGGTCACCTTGTTTACAGGCAATGGTGGATGAGTATTTATTTGAATGCAAAGTTTGCACCCAAACCAATGTTAGGAAAGGAACATCTGCACCTATAGGCCATATACCAGTCCCAGAAGGACCATTCAAACATCTATTAATGGATTATGTAGACATCATAAAATCAATCAGCAGCAATAGAAGACTGAGTAAGAATACTGTAAGGAGTGACAATATAGAAGGGGACCTAAACAAATCTGTAGAGT
>NW_015579937.1:0-249 GCF_001515605.1 Sinocyclocheilus anshuiensis | reverse complement strand
TAAAAAGTAAATGATTGTTATACTACTGGCTCGGGCTTCATTTTGATCGGTTGGTTAATATTCTAAGGTGTGCAGTTATTTATCAGCTAAAGTAGTTCCAGGCAGGTCTTCCTATGAAGCAAGGATTCTTATGAAGTCTGCTGGAATACTGGAGTCTTTGGCTCTGTATACTTTGCAAGTATGTTTACACACACAAGGAGTTTGTCTACTAATTAAAAGTTGAATCCAAAAATGAACTGGCTTTCTTAT
>NW_015579936.1:0-249 GCF_001515605.1 Sinocyclocheilus anshuiensis | reverse complement strand
ACAATCACCTCCATTCTTCCATATGCACCTAAGGGATGTCCATATATGTATTGCTTCTGAAAGCTCCTTCGGGAAGGTTGGAGCTTCCGTATCGTCCCTGTTCCAAGTAGAACGGGTATGTTTTCCCAGCGTTATCCAGTCTTACTCAGTGCGTAGTGCCATAGTAGCAGTAGCTGGTCCTCTTGTGCAAGTTCTGGCCTACGCCAATGTAGCGTCTGGACCAATCAAACACACAATTTTTCATTTGAT
>NW_015579935.1:0-249 GCF_001515605.1 Sinocyclocheilus anshuiensis | reverse complement strand
ATTCATCTGAATAAACATCGCGAAAATAGAGGGTAGCTTTTTGTTTTTCAAGCAGATCCATCACGACCCCCTCCCTTTCAGAACTCTTTTCGCTACTCTGTGCGAGAAACACTTAGAGAGAGAGCGATATTGATTTAAAGTTTATACATGACACATTTTAGTATTCATTTCATTTGAAGAATCGTGATGCTTGCACTGGGGGTCCTTTCTCTGTTTCCCTGAAAAATGTAAGACAATTTATATTTTTAT
>NW_015579934.1:0-249 GCF_001515605.1 Sinocyclocheilus anshuiensis | reverse complement strand
ATCTTGGGCCACAAATCCATCCATTTAATGGTATTTAAGCAATATTGTAACAATGTTATACAGTACCTGTCAAAGTTTTGGAAACATTAGTGTTTTTGGGAAAAAAAATCTCTTCTGTTCACTAGCACCGTGTCTACACCGGATGCGAGCGGCGCGGCAAAATACTTTAGAACTCATTATAATCAGTGATGCTGTCTACACCGCGACATGACAAATCCCCGACAGAAAACTGCTGCTGCATTTTATGAA
>NW_015579933.1:0-249 GCF_001515605.1 Sinocyclocheilus anshuiensis | reverse complement strand
AAGCACTAATCAAAGATTCTTGTGCATAAAAGCTCGTACATAACTAGATGTGTATAAAATTCTTAACACTTTAAAATCTGTCTTTTTGCATTACAAATGACATTTAATTTCACATGTTAGAAACATCTTTCATCTGGGCAAACTTTAGTCTTAACATTGCAAGTACCAACTTTCTCTTACAGTGAAAGAAGGTTTTCAGCAGAAGTGGGCTTGCATTCTCTTCATTTGCTTAGTTGCACAAACAAAAGT
>NW_015579932.1:0-249 GCF_001515605.1 Sinocyclocheilus anshuiensis | reverse complement strand
TACACAAGCTTCAGTCTGGATCCAGAACACCTGAGAAGAGATGTTTCCAACCCCTCAGAGGACCAACCCTGAAACAACATAAACTACCAAATTTTCAATCCAACACTCTCCATTGACTTTATATTGCTGGAAGTTGCCTCCTTGTCATTTATGACTTATAAAAAAAAGGAACAAAGCCTAAAGGCTGCTGTGCGACAAGGTGAGCAGTAAACAAGCTAAAAAACCCAGAACTACGTTTTTATAAGCTGT
>NW_015579931.1:0-247 GCF_001515605.1 Sinocyclocheilus anshuiensis | reverse complement strand
TATGTATGTATATATATATATATATATATATATATATATATAAAATGAAACCTATATTTTCAGATTTAATCCATTTATGCCATTTCATTTTCTCTTTTTACATTCTCACAATTTTTTTTTTGTGCATTCTCAGTAAACATGGATTTTCAGAGCACTTCTAAACGCAATATTTACACTTGTAACATGTTTAAATATATAAAATCTGTTTAAATATGAAATAGATGTTTGTCTTGTTCAAGATCATGCA
>NW_015579930.1:0-249 GCF_001515605.1 Sinocyclocheilus anshuiensis | reverse complement strand
CAATGTGACATGGATAAAACAATACAAAAACGCTAATAACAAAGGCAAATACATATCAACAACACCATAGCCTAACATGTCCATATTAATCTTAATATAGTTTGGTTTTCTACTAACTACAGTAATTGCAGTAAAGTAATTAGATAATTAACATTTTACCGTTTTTTTCATATACAGAAACTGACAGTGATCATAAAACTTTTAAAAAATAAAGAGCACCAGCAATATTTAACGTTTTCTTGTGTCAGA
>NW_015579929.1:0-249 GCF_001515605.1 Sinocyclocheilus anshuiensis | reverse complement strand
CGACATTCTAATTTATTGAGATGCACCTGTATATATATATATTGTGGCGGGGTGGAAGGATCACACGACAATGAGAACTTAGCTAAAGGCCCCGGAGGGTGGATTTATTAAGTGACAGGTGACTACGTGTATGGTGATGGGGCTCTAGCTCGCTGAGGTCCTCTCGGTTGTGTCCAGGTGTGGGTGAATCTGTGCCGTGCTCGTGGCTGGTCGGTCACTCAGTGCTTTCTGGAACGGAATAGAGAGAGT
>NW_015579928.1:0-249 GCF_001515605.1 Sinocyclocheilus anshuiensis | reverse complement strand
TGTGATGCTTTTTTTCAGGATTCTTTGATGAATAAAAAGTTAAAAGATCAGCGTTTATTTAAAATCAAAATCTGTTGTAACGATATATGCTACCGTTCAAAACTTTGGGGTCACTCATTTTTTTTTTTCCCTTTAATTTTGTGAAAGAAATTAATACTTTTATTCAGTAAGGATGTGCTAAATGGATAAAAAGTGATAGTAAAGAGACTTATATTGTTAGAAAAGATTTATATTTTGAATAAATGCTGT
>NW_015579927.1:0-249 GCF_001515605.1 Sinocyclocheilus anshuiensis | reverse complement strand
TATCTGAAGTCTTTGGTGTTTATTTAGCCTCTAATTGATATCCTGACATTCTACTGATTTGCGCGTAATGGTGTAAGAGCAACTTCTGAGGAAATGTAAAAATAAATTTCCCAAAATGACAGCAATCATTGCAGTTAAAATTGAGCAAAATAATCATTTTTAGCATTTTAACCATTATACAGTAAGACGAAAACATGATGAAAATGTTTCCACTGACTAAAACTAGACTAAAATGCTCAGACATTTAGT
>NW_015579926.1:0-249 GCF_001515605.1 Sinocyclocheilus anshuiensis | reverse complement strand
TTAAAATGCCACAACAAACAGCCACACCATTCATCTGAATAACTCCACTTCCTAATTGTTACTTTTGCTTTTGCTCACATTCTCAGAACAACCTTTCAAAATGAGTCACATAATGAAATTGGCAATAACAATCGGAAAGGAATCTAGAAACAACATGACGCAGACAACACAAAATAATGACACTAGGAAGAGATGTCCCAGTGATGATCTTTTGTGAGAATGTAGGCTTACGAAGTACAGATTTGAAGT
>NW_015579925.1:0-249 GCF_001515605.1 Sinocyclocheilus anshuiensis | reverse complement strand
TAATCAGGAGCTCATCTTGTTGCTGCTGCTACTCAATGGAACTCTTTCTCTCTCTCTCTCTCTCTGTCTCAGGTAGTTGTGCAGTAAGTGGTTTTACCGTGGTAAAAGAGCGAGACCCGCAGGCCTTCAGTCTGCTCATTACATTATGCTCACATTTCTACAGACATTTCTACAGCACTAATGAATGGATGTTTTATTAATGCATAGAGAGTGCTGCAAAGATTTATTCGCCAATATCTGTGTGTGAGT
>NW_015579924.1:0-249 GCF_001515605.1 Sinocyclocheilus anshuiensis | reverse complement strand
AGTATACGGTATGTGGTAGTTTTGCCAATGGTATTGAAAATGATTGTTAGAAAAGTTGTCATGAAATCAAAAATGACCCTACTTACTTTTTTAGTGCACAATACTAGCCTTGTGGTGAACAATTAAACCATGCAAGTCAATACACTGAAAAATAAATAAATAAAAATTGTCTGCCGTCATAATCTTTAATCAAAAACTGTAAATTCGCTTCCGCTCTGGAATGGCATTCTGGCTCTGATGACGTCAGTT
>NW_015579923.1:0-248 GCF_001515605.1 Sinocyclocheilus anshuiensis | reverse complement strand
TGTCACATGATCCTTCAGAAATCATTCTGATATGCTGATTTGATCCAGAAACATTTCTGATTATTGTCTGTGTTGAAAACAGCTGCTTCATATTTTTGTGGAAACATTATAAATGTCTTTGTCACTTTTGATCAATTCTACATCTACATTCAAGATATAGATGAGTTTGTTTCTCATCAGATTTGGAGAAATGTAGCATTACGTCTCTTGCTCAGCAATGGATGCTCTGCAGTGAATGGGTGCCGTCA
>NW_015579922.1:0-249 GCF_001515605.1 Sinocyclocheilus anshuiensis | reverse complement strand
TATATGTGTATGTACATATTATGAATTATTTTTTATACAGTATAATTTTCTTTTCTTTTTATAGTCAATGACTTAAAAATGTGTCTTTTATAATAAACATAAATTCAATATGTGAATTTGTTCATTTTAACAATAAAATCATCACCATCATCATAAATAAATAGATAAATAATAAATAAAATAAATAGATTTATGATGTATATTTAAATACACACTCATACAGTATATATTTTGAAAATATTTACATGT
>NW_015579921.1:0-249 GCF_001515605.1 Sinocyclocheilus anshuiensis | reverse complement strand
CTATTCTATCTACTTGTTTTTCTTTGTGTATGTGTATGTATGTATATGTATGTGTATATATACATGTATATATATATATGTATATATATGTATATACTGTATGTATGTGTGTGTGTGTATATATATATGTATGTGTTTGTATGTATGTATGTGTGTGTGTATATGTATTATATATGTATGTGTATATATATGTGTATATATATACACCTGTACTGTGTTAGGCTAACCGAGACTTGTCATTTGCACTTA
>NW_015579920.1:0-249 GCF_001515605.1 Sinocyclocheilus anshuiensis | reverse complement strand
TTTGGCACCTCTGTCAGCTCCGGGCACTCCCCCTGAGGCCTGCGGGGAGTCTGAGTGTGCTGAAACCGTGTTAACAGGACAGTACTTCTGATCCCAGTGACACAACGCTGCTATGTTAAATCAGGGGTAAGATGTGCAACTCATAGCAAGGCAGGTCAAAGCACTTGACCTGCTCTGCATTGCACATTTTGTCTTTACTTAAAGACGTAACTTTTTTTGGTTAAAAATGATCCGAAATCAATATTTGAG
>NW_015579919.1:0-249 GCF_001515605.1 Sinocyclocheilus anshuiensis | reverse complement strand
ACTGTGCGTCTTTAGTAAATCCTGACAGTACTATTTTAACGCCAATAAATGGTTTGCGCTGGTGCAAGCTGTTTTAAAACTGGCCTGTAGTGTCTACTGGCATGGCATGAATAATACAGCATTTTTAGTCGTTTTCACAGATCCGTGTGAACTAGGATTGTTTTGACAATTTTGTGGTCTGTGTGAAACTTTGCAGAAACACAAAGGAAAAAAAATCTGTTTATAGTACAATTTTTGTTGTGTACACAT
>NW_015579918.1:0-249 GCF_001515605.1 Sinocyclocheilus anshuiensis | reverse complement strand
ATGAGAGTGTGCGTGAGTGAGTGTGAGTGTGCGTGTGTGTGAGTGTGAGTGAGTGAGTGTGCATGAGAGCGTGAGTGTGTGTGAGTGCGTGAGTGTGCGTGTGTGTGAGTGAGTGTGTGCGTGAATGAGTGTGTGTGTGTGTGCTTGAGTGTGAGTGAGTGTGTGTGTGTGTGCTTGAGTGTGAGTGAGTGTGAGTGTGTGTGTGTGCGTGTGTGAGTGTGTGCGTGAGTGAGTGTGCATGAGAGTGTG
>NW_015579917.1:0-249 GCF_001515605.1 Sinocyclocheilus anshuiensis | reverse complement strand
CAGAGCTCTAATGACACGTTCCCCACTGCCATGCACATCGCTGCTGCTAAAGAGGTGCATGAGGTTCTTCTGCCGGGTCTTCAGACGCTGCATGACGCTCTCGCTGCCAAAGCTGAACAGTTCAAAGACATCATTAAGATCGGCCGCACACACACACAAGACGCAGTGCCGCTCTCTCTCGGACAGGTACAGCTGTGGTATTATTGTGTGTGTGTGTGTGTGTCTCTGTGTGTGTGTGTCTCTGTGTGT
>NW_015579916.1:0-249 GCF_001515605.1 Sinocyclocheilus anshuiensis | reverse complement strand
TTGTGCTTCAGAATATTTCTGTCTGATGTGACTGCTAATTTTGCACATAGAGAAGATTCAGTGTGTCAAGTGATCTGAAATCTCTCTCATGAATGTGTGCATTCATTGTGATCTTATAAATGCATTTATAATATTTAAATGATAAATTATGCAAACATTTTTGCAGAAATTTGGACAACAATCAAGTCAAGTCACCTTTATTTTTATAGTGCTTTATACAATACTGATTGTGTCAAAGCAGCTTTACAG
>NW_015579915.1:0-249 GCF_001515605.1 Sinocyclocheilus anshuiensis | reverse complement strand
GGAAAGCTTATTTATTCAGCTTTCAGCTGATGTATAAATCTCAATAAATAAATAAAAAGACTCTTATGACTGGTTTTGTGGTCCAGGGTCACATATATAGAAAATATTATATATATTTAAAAAAATTAATTAATAAAACTTGACCCTCTAACAATAGCATTCTCTTTTTCTATTCTATCAACTTTCATTCTAAAAATTATTTTTATTTTTATTATAAAAAAAAGATAAGTCTACTGCATTAGACTAACC
>NW_015579914.1:0-249 GCF_001515605.1 Sinocyclocheilus anshuiensis | reverse complement strand
AGAAAGAGAGAATATTGACCCCTAAAGTCTACTCAAAGATTGAGTTGTACACCCTTCTACAGGTATTATAGACCTCTTATGGTTGCTTTTCACCATTTGTACATTCATTCTACATACACAAGTATGATACATACACTCATGCATACATAAATTAGCTAACTGCTAATTATTGCTTATAGCTAATTATATATAAGAAAATTGCTTATACAACCACTTGCAAACTGAGTTATGCTCTGAAGTCTTTTGTAA
>NW_015579913.1:0-249 GCF_001515605.1 Sinocyclocheilus anshuiensis | reverse complement strand
AACATGTCTGTCTCTATCTACAGTTAAAATAAACATCTACAGTATATACTAAATGCAAATGGACTTCATCATGAATCTCAGGTTTCAACTTCTTTGTGCTCTGATAAGTAATAAATAACGTGATATGCGGCCAAAAGTTAACTTTACTTAAAAAAAAAAGTACAAAAAAAACAAGAATCACCATCTGCAAAGTGTCCATTAAACTTTTTTCTAGCTGTTAATGTCTGTGTTTATGGCATGTCGACTGTC
>NW_015579912.1:0-249 GCF_001515605.1 Sinocyclocheilus anshuiensis | reverse complement strand
AACATGTCTGTCTCTATCTACAGTTAAAATAAACATCTACAGTATGTACTAAATGCAAATGGACTTCATCATGAATCTCAGGTTTCAACTTCTTTGTGCTCTGATAAGTAATAAATAACGTGATATGCAGCCAAAAGTTAACTTTACTTAAAAAAAAAGCACAAAAAAAACAAGAATCACCATCTGCAAAGTGTCCATTAAACTTTTTTTCTAGCTGTTAATGTCTGTGTTTATGGCATGTCGACTGTC
>NW_015579911.1:0-249 GCF_001515605.1 Sinocyclocheilus anshuiensis | reverse complement strand
GCCCTAAACTAAACAGACTGTGCATTGAAGCTCTAAAATGACTTGATGTGTCTATAACTTGTAATACACTGAAAAGGCTCTTTTTGAATTGCAAATAAGATTTAATTTCACAAGTTAGGAAGATCTTGCATGTGGGCATGGTTTGCTTTTAACATTGCATTAAGCTACTTTCTCTCACTGGCAAAGAAGCTTTCTAGCATATGTCGGCTTAATTTCGCTTCCTTTGTTTCGAAGTACTAAAACAGCATT
>NW_015579910.1:0-249 GCF_001515605.1 Sinocyclocheilus anshuiensis | reverse complement strand
GTGTAGGATCTTTCCCCGTGTGTCAGCAGGAGCCGTGCTGGAAAGGTTATTCTGTGCTTATGAATCCCCTTGTCTCGCAGCCTTCTACGTCATCATAGTCGCGTTGCATCTTGTGTATACCAGCGGTGAAGTCTGGATGAAAACGGACCTGTTCATTGTTATACAGAACATTTCCTTTGGTTCTGGCTGCCCTTAGTACCCGCCCCTTATCTTTAAAGTTCAAAAACTTCATAATCAATGTCCTCGGGC
>NW_015579909.1:0-249 GCF_001515605.1 Sinocyclocheilus anshuiensis | reverse complement strand
TTTTTTTTGCTCCAGTTGTCTTCCTGGCACCATATGCCAAGCATCAGGGGATAGATGAGTACTCTGCAGCATTCCTGCTCCCCATATTCGCTCTAGTAGACATGTTTGCACATCCAGGAACGGGTTTGATCGTCAACACCAGATGGATCAGACCCAAGATCCAGTATTTCTTCAGCTTCGCTGTGACATATAATGGTCTGTGCCATATGATGTGTCCGCTCTTACCAGGTTACAGTGGCCTGGTGGTGT
>NW_015579908.1:0-249 GCF_001515605.1 Sinocyclocheilus anshuiensis | reverse complement strand
ATATATGCAGCCTTGGTGAGCATAAGAGGCTTTCAAAAACATCAAATCTTACCAAGCCCAAACCTTTGAACAGTATTGTATTTATTTAATATTGAAAATGATATACATGTTATATTATCGATCTGAATATAATTTTCACTTTCAAAAACTACATGTATATTGTATCTACCATGGTATAGGAAAATGCTAATCATTCAGAACATTATGGTATACACCGTATTAAGGTACCGTACTACAATCTGCTGCCAT
>NW_015579907.1:0-249 GCF_001515605.1 Sinocyclocheilus anshuiensis | reverse complement strand
GCTTTGCATCACAGGAATAAATTACATTTTAAAATACATTCAAATCGAAAACAGTTATTTTAAATTGTAAAAAATATTTCACAATATCACTGTTTTACTATATATTTTTAATGAAATATATGCAGCCTTGGTGATCATAAGACATTAAAAACATACCATTTTAACCAAACATAAACTTTTGAACAGTAGTGTACAGTATACTAACATCGTCTTCTGAGCCTTTAGCTTTTGTTTAAGCCAACATATATT
>NW_015579906.1:0-249 GCF_001515605.1 Sinocyclocheilus anshuiensis | reverse complement strand
TTTCACCTGTTGGATGTACGACCGCAATGTGATTAACTTTTTCATCGCCCGATTACTCGCACCTTGCCGGAGCTCTGTCAATATAAAGCACAAGAGCAACCAGAAAGAGATTGATCAGAGAGAGCAGCGCTGAAGGATGAGAGGGCATTTGATGGCCGTCTGCCACATACACACAATAAATCAGCTCATAAGGACACAATGAACTTCAGCATTACCATTAGTGCTATTTCACTCACTCCACTGCTGAGT
>NW_015579905.1:0-249 GCF_001515605.1 Sinocyclocheilus anshuiensis | reverse complement strand
TACTATAAAGCTGAGCTTAACAGTGAATTTGAGTGACATGGAAAATAAAAACTTGATATAATGGCGCTGTAGTCTGTCTGTGAACAGTTTCCCACCATTGGTGGCATTAAAATCTTATCATTCACTGTTGATCAAATTAATTATGATCATTTACTTGTAACAGTAAGAATGACTCCAGGTGATTCAGAGTATTTGCCGTTTGTAGTGTTAGTGATGAACCTGAATCGATATTCTCCAGAGTCGCTGATC
>NW_015579904.1:0-249 GCF_001515605.1 Sinocyclocheilus anshuiensis | reverse complement strand
CTTAAGCTTTTATGTGATTATTTTGTAATTGTTTTTTTTTTTTTTTACTACATTCTACTTAATTTGTTCTGATGCAGTTTTAATTTTGCCTTTCAAAGTATATGTACTTTTGTAAAGCGCTTTGAGATGCAACTTTTAAAGGCTCTATGAAAAATAAAGTTTATTATTATTTTGCTGCGTTCAAGCTGTCTGCATTACTGCACATATGAAACAATAACTATGAGCCGTTCACATCACGTGCAAATCATT
>NW_015579903.1:0-249 GCF_001515605.1 Sinocyclocheilus anshuiensis | reverse complement strand
CCATTGGGAGATGGAAGGACTTGGGATCCTGGACTTTTGGGGCTTTGTCAGGTATCTTTGTCGGCGACGTCAGTGGGCTAAACCAGGCCAACTAGAACCCTTCCACAGGGATTTTCCCACCAGCCCTGGCCTTCCGACTCCCACTGAGAAGCGGAGGGTGAGAAGGAGGAGGGCAGTTAAGTCCACTCCGGTGGTCTCAAGTCTGGTGGTCCTGGAGGACCCGACTCTGGTGGTCTCAAGTCCGGTGGT
>NW_015579902.1:0-249 GCF_001515605.1 Sinocyclocheilus anshuiensis | reverse complement strand
TTTGTAGAAATACACCCCAAATAACTATAATTCCTTTACTTTTTTTTAAATGCATGTATATTTCTTTCTTCCAATGTTAATTTATTAAAATTACAAAACACAAAAGAGTTTTGAGTCCATCTACCTTGAATGGTCAAAGCGGTCAAATTGACCGTTCGCATTACTAACAGCGTATAATTTCTACTTTTGCTACTTTTTTTCACATTTGAAGATGCGCATCTCTGTTGCCTAGCAACTTTTGTTCTAGTT
>NW_015579901.1:0-249 GCF_001515605.1 Sinocyclocheilus anshuiensis | reverse complement strand
AATGTTTTCTGAATGCCGGTATGTTAAAAAGGTTTTATAGTGCTTATTTTTCTATTATTAGACAGCTGTTAAACAAAGACTGCAAACTAATTAAAACTCCTTAGAGCTCCTGTGCATCTGTGCTTATGCGCTGGGTTCCCTATCTGTCGGTCACTACGAGTTATGTCGAATGACACATGGGGTCTCCCTTGGAAGGCCAATCATCTCTGATTTTAAGAGAAAACGCCAATGAAAATTGGCTAGTGGATT
>NW_015579900.1:0-249 GCF_001515605.1 Sinocyclocheilus anshuiensis | reverse complement strand
GCACAAAGATTTGTTTTAAATAAACTGCAGGGCTTTCCCTTCCAGTTAAGCTCTCCCCAGACCAGATTTTGATCCTTTTTGCACTGCTCCTGTGAGGTGAATCCCACAGATCTGACTGTAGTTTCCACGCTTTAGTTTATAATTAATTAATTTTCATGAGATTTCAGCATCTTTGTGATCTTCTGAAAGCTTAGCATACAAAACTGGCAAACTTGAGCCATAAAATACACAACACTCACATGGGGTCCC
>NW_015579899.1:0-249 GCF_001515605.1 Sinocyclocheilus anshuiensis | reverse complement strand
CGGGACGGGGTCCGTCTACTGTTAGTAGCCCCGTTCTGGCCGGTCTGAGTATGGTTCTCGGACCTGATTTCCCTTCTCGAAGGCTCTCCATGGGAGACTTTCCTCAGGAGGGATCTCCTCTCACAGGCGGAGTGTACGATCTTTCACCCCTGCCCGGAGCTGTGGAAGCCGTTGGTGTGGCCTCTGAGGGCTTTTCGCTTTCAATTTTTTTCTATTCTATCTACTTGTCTTTCTTTGTGTGTGTGTGTG
>NW_015579898.1:0-249 GCF_001515605.1 Sinocyclocheilus anshuiensis | reverse complement strand
CCCCTAATATTTAACCATTGACTATAGCCATTCAACATTACAGTACAATTGAGAGCTATTAACATTTATTAGACTTTAAAACATAACTTCTAATTCAAGTGAACTTAAAACAATCTTCACATAAACCCATTATAAGAAATGTAATATTTAGCTCCCTGTGCCCTTCAGTAAGCAGGAAATATAAAGAAAATGAATAAAGTTATTAAACACTAAATTCTAAATTAAATATAGATTAATCCTTAAAGCTAC
>NW_015579897.1:0-249 GCF_001515605.1 Sinocyclocheilus anshuiensis | reverse complement strand
TTTTTTTTTTTTTTTTTTTTTTTAAATACATTAATACTTCAGCAAGATACATTAAATTGATCAAAAATGACAGTAAAAACACTTAAAAAGGTTACAAAAGAAGATTTCTATTTCAAATCTTTTAACTTTATTCATCAAACAATCTTGAAAAATATATTTATCACTGTTTCCACGAATATATTAAGCGGCACAACTGTTTTCAACATGATAATAATGAGAAATGTTTCTTGAGCACCAAATCAGCATATT
>NW_015579896.1:0-249 GCF_001515605.1 Sinocyclocheilus anshuiensis | reverse complement strand
CACGCCCCCTGGATCTTGTGTTCTGCAGTGAGGGGCTACTGTTAATGTTGAGCCCTAAATTAGGCCTGTCACGATAGTCAATATATTGACTTATCGCATGATATATGGAAATGAGCGCAATCATTTTTGGTGCCGCGATATATTGCAAGTGCGACTGATCATTTTTTAATAATTAAAAATAATGATTATATAAATTTTTACATAAAAAATGAATGTCACCAACATTTTAGTCGATCGCGCTGCCTCTGT
>NW_015579895.1:0-249 GCF_001515605.1 Sinocyclocheilus anshuiensis | reverse complement strand
GTCTTAGGACAACTTTGATGAACTTTTCTGATCCACTTCAAATGTGGACTACTGAACATTGTGTGCAAAAATTACATTTTTAACATTGCACAGCACTTTGGTCAACGGATGTTGTTTGACTTTCTATCATATGATCACACTAGCAGAATAAATATTTGTACATTTTTAAGTAAAATGCATTAATCTGGTGTACTTTCAGAGTTCAACATTAAGAGCTCTAACCCCAATCAGTTGTGATAGTGTCTCAGT
>NW_015579894.1:0-249 GCF_001515605.1 Sinocyclocheilus anshuiensis | reverse complement strand
CCATTGTGTAGTGCTTATTTTATTGTGTTGCAGCTTGTTTCCATTGTATTGCACCTTGTTTCCATTGTGTAGTGCTTATTTCATTGTGTTGCAGCTTGTTTCCGTTGTATAGTGCTTATTTCATTGTGTTGCAGCTTGTTTCCGTTTTGTTGCGAATTGTTTCCGTTGTGTTGTGCTAATTTTGTTGTGTTGCAGCATATTTCCGTTGTGTTGCAGCTTGTTTCTGTTGTGTTACAGCTTGTTTCTGTT
>NW_015579893.1:0-249 GCF_001515605.1 Sinocyclocheilus anshuiensis | reverse complement strand
TTTTGTTTTTATGTGATATGTCTTTGAAAAGCATACTGTATAATGTGTAGCTTGTACTGACATGTATGCCAGTTATTGCCTTCTGTATGTGAAACATGTTATGAGTTGAAGGATTTCCAAGTTTCCATGTATGGAGCTGAATTTAAACGTTGTCCTCATGTTGTGTACGGCTGGGGACAGCCTTTTTCTTTCCGGTGGGGAATCTGTAACGGCTAAAACTATGTATTTGCATGCATCACATTATAATGC
>NW_015579892.1:0-249 GCF_001515605.1 Sinocyclocheilus anshuiensis | reverse complement strand
TTTTACAACTTATTTGAAGATTTCTTTGTTTCTGGTCTGGGTAAATAAGCGAAGGGACATTATTATCATTTGGGATTCTGTAGCCAGAAAACCCCTACGCAGTGTGTGAGTCTCTGGAGCTTTTCACCAGAATTCTCGCTGCTGTGTGTCTCTCTGCTGTCAGGTATGCATTTAATTTTTATTCAAAAATATAATTGTGTTAAACACATTGTGCTCATAGAACACACTTTATAGTTTTTTGTGCTACTA
>NW_015579891.1:0-249 GCF_001515605.1 Sinocyclocheilus anshuiensis | reverse complement strand
ACCAGCTGGCATTGGTATTTTTATGTTCCCCTGCAACCTCTGTTCCTTGTGAAAGGACATTTTCCAAAGCTGGAGAGGTTTTATCCAAGAAGAGGAATCGTCTAAACCCCAACACACTTCAAAAACCTCTGTTCCTCAATAAAAATCAACAATATTCTGCTCTGTAGCAGTTTGTTGTATTACATTTCTTCCCTCATAAGCACTGCAACCAACACAGTCTCACTTTTGTTGTTCATACTGTCATTATCC
>NW_015579890.1:0-249 GCF_001515605.1 Sinocyclocheilus anshuiensis | reverse complement strand
GCTGTCACAGGATATTACATCAACCTCCTGAAATGATTAATGACTGCTGTATGATTAGAGCAGCTCAACATAGAGGGATGACATAAGAGCGGATGATTGATTTTAATATCTCCTCATGCACACACTTGGTCTCAAATTTCTCCCATTTTCGGCCCACGATGCATCGTTCCAGATGGATAAGGGGCCGGTTAATAAGGGCGAACGGCTGTGGTGTGATGATCTGTAGTGAATATTTCACTCTGCCTGGGT
>NW_015579889.1:0-249 GCF_001515605.1 Sinocyclocheilus anshuiensis | reverse complement strand
CTGAATATAAAACGACCGCGTTTTTTCAGATGTATTTCCAAGAAAGAAACATCGTCTTATATTCGGGTCAATACGGTATATGGATTTGAAACTAAGCATCTTTCAGATCTACAGACAGAAACCAGTCCCCAGGGCATATTTGCATGAGGATCTATTTCAAAGTTAACATTATGAATCGCCGTCGCATAAGGGAATGATTCAGATGCAGTGTTCGAACTATACCGTGGACTTTGGGGGAGCCCACATGTT
>NW_015579888.1:0-248 GCF_001515605.1 Sinocyclocheilus anshuiensis | reverse complement strand
TTGGATAAAAGCATCTGCTAAATGACTAAATGTAAATATTAATTACAGAAATTTGTTAAAGATCAGTAATATTTTTTGTTTTTAAAGAAGTCTCTTATGCGCATCATTTATGCTGAATTTATTTGATCTACAGTATTTATTTGATATACAGTAAAAACAGTAATATTGTGAAATATTACAATCTGAATTTTTGTCAGTCATTGCTACAGGCTTCAGTGTCACATGATCCTTCAGAAATCATTCTAATA
>NW_015579887.1:0-249 GCF_001515605.1 Sinocyclocheilus anshuiensis | reverse complement strand
GGTCAGTAGCAATATTTTGAAATCAATACAGAACTTAATAGGTAAGATGGAGAGGTGTTGAGGATTATGATTACAAATTAGATTAATTTAGATAGCTAAACAGGTTGCTAGGTTTAAAGTTACACTACTATTCAAAAGTTTGGGTTTGTAAGATTTTTTGATGTTTTTGAAAGAAGCCTGTGCTCACCAAGGTTGCAGATTTGCTCAAAAATACAGTAATATTGTGAAATATTATTACAATTTTAAATA
>NW_015579886.1:0-249 GCF_001515605.1 Sinocyclocheilus anshuiensis | reverse complement strand
AGTTTTAATATATTTACAGTAGGAAATTTACAAAATATCTTCATCATATCATCTATCTTTTAATATCCTAATGATTTTTGGTATAAAAGAAAAATTTATAATTTCGACCCATACAATGTATTTTGGCTATTGCTACAAATATACCCGTGCTACATAAGACTGGTTTTGTGCTCCAGGGTCATATATATATATATGATATGTGCCTAATGATGTGGGGTATTTAGAAGTTGAAAAAAATGTATGTTCCAA
>NW_015579885.1:0-249 GCF_001515605.1 Sinocyclocheilus anshuiensis | reverse complement strand
ACAAAATAATGATCTTTAGAAAAGCATCATATGACCCCTTTAAAGCCATGAGTGCTCTGTTGTGTAATGTCATGTCCCATGCTTACTGTGTGGTTAAGAAACTGTTTATGTAAACTATTTATATATATATCATATGTAATATTGCTATTGTTTGTTCTTTACAGGGCAAGGTCTCCAACAAGCAGGATGATGTTTGGATTATGACCAGACTTATCAAGCAGCTTACAGATATGGGTTTTCCAGTATGTT
>NW_015579884.1:0-248 GCF_001515605.1 Sinocyclocheilus anshuiensis | reverse complement strand
GGTTACATTTTAAAAATATAAATTACTGCTTTAGTCAGACTAAAATCAGACTTTTAAAATGCATGTAAACATATTTACTCATAAATGGAATCTAATAAAAAAAATAGATTTTTTGTACATTTTGTACACTGTAAGCAGGATTTGTCTGTGCAAGTCATTCACGTAAGACTCTCAAACTGAACGGACTAAACAATGAGAACAATATAAGAATAAAACGAATAACACACACACACACACACACACACACA
>NW_015579883.1:0-249 GCF_001515605.1 Sinocyclocheilus anshuiensis | reverse complement strand
CAAGCTGCATGATTTGAAGTGTGTCCTTAGTACAAACAGTGCAGAAAGAGATATGTGCTGAATTTTAATACTTAGGTTAAGAGATTTTTGAAATCCCTAACCATTAAAACAGCAATAGATTGCCTTAGCAAGCACCACTAATAGCTGTATTTTATCTGTTCTTCTCTGTTAAAGAGTACCAAAAATGTGAGAGCACATTAAGGTCTGTTATAATGAGCATTCTGCAGTGAATCTTGCTAATCCACATTT
>NW_015579882.1:0-249 GCF_001515605.1 Sinocyclocheilus anshuiensis | reverse complement strand
AGCTGATAAAAACATCACAATAATCCACGCCACTCCAGTTCATCAGTTAAAGTCATATTTTTTCACTGGAGAAAGCAAAATTATGGATAGAGGACTAGTATTTTAGCTGAAAGAAGTGGTTTAAACGTCAGAATCATCTTAATGATGGATTTGTTTTTGTACAAACATGCAGCTTTTGTCTTTTCCAGATGTTAACTGATGGACGGACTGGAGTGGTGTGGATTATTGTGATGTTTTCATCAGCTGTTT
>NW_015579881.1:0-249 GCF_001515605.1 Sinocyclocheilus anshuiensis | reverse complement strand
ACATTCACAATAAAACACAGGCCAGTGTCTCTCCTCTGCCACTTACGCCGCTGAGCTGGTTAAGAGTGCATCGGTGATTATCCATTATCCATACTCACACACACACTACTCCCACTCAAATCCCTGGTGGCCATTCCAACAAGCCACTTCAGAACGGTTGTCAGTTAGCCCGTCATATTGGCCCCCAAATTAGCTTTGAATTTCAGAGCAGCTGTAATTAGCCTCTTCATTTCCACCTAAAGTCAATTT
>NW_015579880.1:0-249 GCF_001515605.1 Sinocyclocheilus anshuiensis | reverse complement strand
GCTGCATCTCTGTCCAGTGTGTGATGAAATATTGAAATTATATATCTGTGCACTGAATAGTGACATACATGCATAATCACAGATCACATCAAAGGGTAATGATATAACAGTTAAATTAATTTAGATAAGGTAATTGAAGGCAATTTTGACCACAAAAATTAACTAATTATAACTATTTTCTATTGTAGTATACTAAAAAAAAAATTTATCCTTTTCATCTCTGTAACAGTCTTTCCCTGCTATTTTAAA
>NW_015579879.1:0-249 GCF_001515605.1 Sinocyclocheilus anshuiensis | reverse complement strand
GCAGCGTCTCTAAACAGCGTTGTTATTACCTCGCTAGTGAGAAATTGTTGTTGCCGGCTGCCTTTGATGTCCGCTTCCGTTTATGTTGTTTTTCATCTGGACTGTCTTAATACTGCTGCCGCCCAGTTGTTGAAAGTTTTATATTCACCGTAAATATTAAAATTTACTTTCGGAAAATCGTCTGTCATGTTGTTGTTTTTGTTAGTCCTGTGTGCTGTATAGGTACTGTATGCTAATTTCCGTTATTAC
>NW_015579878.1:0-249 GCF_001515605.1 Sinocyclocheilus anshuiensis | reverse complement strand
TTCTTAATGTTACTCAGAAAACAGGACACAGGTTTAACTCATTTGTAATGCTTGTGCTAAATATTATGCTTACAGATAGGGATACAAAAATCCCTGCTATCATTCGTTTTGGCTACCGTGTATAGACCTCCAGAGCCCTATGTTGATTTTCTAAAAGAATTTACAGATTTTCTCTCAGACCTACTGGTCAATGTTGATAAAGCATTGATTGTCGGAGATTTTAACATTCACGTTGATAATAAAAATGAT
>NW_015579877.1:0-249 GCF_001515605.1 Sinocyclocheilus anshuiensis | reverse complement strand
TTCCCTATTCAGGGAACCAAGGTTACATACGTAACCGAGATGTTCGCGTGGCAGTGTGCACAGCATTTTTTGTAACTTTCCGCACAGCTCCGCATCCGAAGAAGCACGAGTTCAGGGCAATTCTAGCCAAACAGGCACGTCTGTGCCGGCATTTGTGTGAAACAAAAGCAGTTTGATGTGAAGTTCAAACTCCATCTTGTGATTTTTGACGCTTTGATGGAAAACAATGCAGTTTTGTTTGCATAGTTT
>NW_015579876.1:0-249 GCF_001515605.1 Sinocyclocheilus anshuiensis | reverse complement strand
AAAAAAACATTGACAATAACATAACGAAAGCTAAAAAACGTTATATGACGACATAAAAACTCAAAAAAAATTATACAATGACCTAAGATATAAGAGAGTTTCTACAATGAAAACAAAAACTAAAAAACATTCTAAGGTGGCCTAAAAATAAAAAAGTTTCTATGATGAGATAGCGAAAGCAAAAAACTTCTACGATGACCTACAATTTAAGTTGTTTGTACGGCATAACAAAAAAAAAAAAAAAAGTTT
>NW_015579875.1:0-249 GCF_001515605.1 Sinocyclocheilus anshuiensis | reverse complement strand
TGCAGTGAATGGGTGCCATCAGAATGAGAGTTTAAACAGCTGATATAAACATCACAATAATCCACAAGACTCCAGTCTATCAATTAATGTCTAGTGATGTGAAAAGCTGTGTGTTTGTAATAAACAAATCCATAAGATGGTTTTTAACATAAAACAGTTGCTTCTGGCTAAAATCAGGAAAGAAATATGCTCAGATTAAGCAATGTTTACAAGTGAAAACAGTTCTAAACAAATATGTCAGTGGATTTT
>NW_015579874.1:0-249 GCF_001515605.1 Sinocyclocheilus anshuiensis | reverse complement strand
GGCGAGGAACATCAGAGAACAAGGTGGAATACTCGCCTATCAACTGAATTATATTTGTACGTTGGTTCTGAGGCAGGTGAGCAAGATATGAGTCTAAGTTACTTAGTACTGCAGAGTTGTTTAAACGTGAACAGGACATTCGGTCTTCACTTTCGACCAGATCATCTTCCATAGGACAATATGCAGTAGACAGTACTGTAACAGTAACCGCAGACACAACATCAGAAACACGGGTTTCTTTTGCGATTT
>NW_015579873.1:0-249 GCF_001515605.1 Sinocyclocheilus anshuiensis | reverse complement strand
TTAATAATAATAATTTTAAGTATTATTGCAATTTAAAATAACTGTTTTTATTTTAATGTATTTTAAAATGTAATTTGTTCCTTAATGACAAAACTGAATTTTCAGCAGCCACATGATCCTACAGAAATCATTGTAATTAGGGGTGCTCCGATCAGGGTTTTTGAGGCAGATCACAGAAAGCAGCATCTGCCGATACCAATCACTGATACCGATCTTTTTAAAGCCTTCTTTTAATCATTTATAACTATT
>NW_015579872.1:0-249 GCF_001515605.1 Sinocyclocheilus anshuiensis | reverse complement strand
GGTACGCAACATTGTATATCTGGTACAATGAGTAGAGGAGGCTGACAGCCAGGGAAACATCAATGCCCCCATCATCTTCAACCATGTCCTCTCCATCCATCTGAATGGAAATGGAGCCACTGGCTAAAGGGTTCCCATCTTCACAGGCATTTAGGATGATGGTTGGGTTTGGGTATGGAGGATCCTGTGACAACAAACATATTTTTAGGGTTTGCAGGAAATAAAATAAACAGGGTGATTTAATATATA
>NW_015579871.1:0-249 GCF_001515605.1 Sinocyclocheilus anshuiensis | reverse complement strand
GGGCAAAGTCAGTACCCAACTCTTCCTGTGAGGGCAACAGCCAATAGCATGTGGCCTGGTACACAGTACCCACCTCTGGTACGGAGCATATCACACCGTTCAGCCGGAGGCCAATCAGACTCAGTGTTTGTGGATGGTTACATAGAGGACAACGGCCCTCCATCCAGTCCTTGTCGCTATTCTAAAGACCCCACCATCCCCAATGGCATAGATGGAGAGCTGGAGACTGATGGTCCTATCAGTTTCCTT
>NW_015579870.1:0-249 GCF_001515605.1 Sinocyclocheilus anshuiensis | reverse complement strand
CACAAAATAATGATCTTTAAAAAAGCATCATATCACCCCTTTAACCTTTTAAATAAAAAAATAAAAAATGCTTTTGTTATGTATCTGTAAAATGTATATTGAAGAAAGTAACAAATAACAACAGTAGTTAACCCTCTGGAGCTCTTCGGTCACTTTTGACCGAAAAATTTTCTGTTTTGAATTTTTTTAAATCACAGCTTCATTGGAATGGTACGAAACTTGGTGACTTTTATGGCATTTGGAATGTGA
>NW_015579869.1:0-249 GCF_001515605.1 Sinocyclocheilus anshuiensis | reverse complement strand
TAATCCCAACTGTTTAGTGAAATAAAATAGAAACACTGTTAGTAGAGGTCAAAATCACAGTGTCCAAAAGTAACCTGTCCTAGATTGTTTAATAGCCTCATCCACAATTCATGCAAGATGTGTTCAATATTACTAGCACTTAAAAGTTTAGTGATTTGACCTAACTTCTAAAACTAAGTACTAAGTACAATGAAAAACATTTGTAGGATTGTAGGATTTACATTGAAACTACTTTCACTCAGACATTTT
>NW_015579868.1:0-249 GCF_001515605.1 Sinocyclocheilus anshuiensis | reverse complement strand
TGAAAATACCCACAAAAGATTATTTACAGCTATTTTTGTTAAATGAGAAAGTATCAATTACAAATTGTAGCTTTAGAAAGAAATATTTTTAGAAAAATTTAGAAAAATATTTTTATAGAAAGAAATAAAATTAATTACACATAAGCATTTAAGGCTATAACGGCCTAACGTAAATTATAGAACATAAAAGAAGATCATTTGAGGAACATCTCAGTATTTTTTTGTTCATACAATGAAAGTCATTGGTAA
>NW_015579867.1:0-249 GCF_001515605.1 Sinocyclocheilus anshuiensis | reverse complement strand
GACCCCTTCCTGCTCGGCCATTCTCGCCGCTTCACGCCGCCCTCGCGCTGCAGCAGCGACGGTCTCCGGTTCCCTGCCGCTATCCGGCGATATAAAAGAGCTAATTTTTGGCGTTGTTTCAAATGCCGCGCCGTTACTATCGCTCATGCAGGGTCCCCCTGCACGCCGCTGACGGTCACGGAAAGTGTGTTTTATGCTTGGGCACCGCCCACGCTGAAGCAGCACTCATTGAGACGGAATGTCCTCATT
>NW_015579866.1:0-249 GCF_001515605.1 Sinocyclocheilus anshuiensis | reverse complement strand
TGCTATCGGGATGTGAAGAGACTTTCAACCAGCGTAACAAAAAAATTTTCTGAAGACAATCACCTATTACACCTTTAAGTTTATTTTTGCTTACCCCATTGCCGTTTTCTTCTAATTCTTCTTCTTCTTCTTCTTCTTCTTTTAAGCATAAACTCGCTTAATTTTGATAAAATTTTCTGGAAAACAAGATTTAGGCTACGTCCGCACGAAGCCAGAGCTTTCCCTATCCGATCTTTTTTTCCCCCTCGT
>NW_015579865.1:0-249 GCF_001515605.1 Sinocyclocheilus anshuiensis | reverse complement strand
TCTTCACATCCTTGTATTTAAGTCTGATAGCCTTTTTGACGGAGTTATCCAAAATGTTCAAAGAAACCAGAGACACTCTGTCAACCTCCAATGGTGGCTTAAAAAGGCAGGGCATGTCAAGGAAGTAAGCTAACATATGCTGGTGTCTTGTAGCTAATGTTAGCAAAATGTTTTTAAAATTGTTCACGTCACGCACAACTTTTTTAAAAAAGCTGTGTTTCGCTTCAAAGCGAATTGTCCAACAGTCCA
>NW_015579864.1:0-249 GCF_001515605.1 Sinocyclocheilus anshuiensis | reverse complement strand
AGACGCTCAACAGAAGCCCCATTATAGGTAGAAATCCATGGAAAAGCGTGCTATTCCCAAAAATGTGTCTTACTTCCTCTGCCATGGTTTTAGACTGCAGTAGTTCTTCTTCTTCTTCGGTTGTAGCTAGAATATATACGTATGAGAAAGGATACAGCTCCGGCCGGAAGTGACGCAAGTCTTGCAAACTCTGGCGCGAATTACAAAAAACAATTCGTGGACAAATGGCGGCCGGTTATTTTCAACGAT
>NW_015579863.1:0-248 GCF_001515605.1 Sinocyclocheilus anshuiensis | reverse complement strand
GGTGGTGGTGCTTTTTTGGTCATTCAGTGTTTCTGTAAAAAAATGGGAAAAAACGAACAATAATACTGATAAGATAATAAAAATAATACGAATTCTACTAATTTTAACTAATGTTAAACACAGGTGCGCTGCGCATCCATTCAGATGAGCTGAAAAATAGCTCAGATCGCTTGACGGAGAGAGAACTCTGAAGCGATCACTTTTTTTCAGCGAGTGAAAATATATCTGTGCTAAACTTATACTTAGCC
>NW_015579862.1:0-249 GCF_001515605.1 Sinocyclocheilus anshuiensis | reverse complement strand
TTTTGGAATTTTGCATTTCTTGTGATGTAATCAGCTGATCACTGTTGTATTTTTTTCTTCTGCAGCTCCATAGTGATTGGTCACGTGACGATAAAGTGATCTTAAATTTGTTTGATTATCTTCATGATGAACATTTTTCATCTAGTCTTTGTTACCATTGCCAAAACAAACACTTCAAATCAACAAACATTTTTTTTGCAGTAATTCAATTGACAATGTTAACACTTGAATCAATGAATCTGTATTAAA
>NW_015579861.1:0-249 GCF_001515605.1 Sinocyclocheilus anshuiensis | reverse complement strand
GGATAAAAGCGTCTGCTAAATGACTAAAAGTAAAGTAAAAGTAACCAAGATTGTTTATTTGTATGTATTGTACCTTGTTTTACCATTGAATATTTAATATTGTCATTTATTTGTAATTGTATTGTATATCTACTGCAAATTCACACTATTCACACTAGAAAGAAGATCAATGCTGTCAATCAACAAAAAGCTTATTTTAGTATAATTTATATAATATTATAGTATTTATTGATATTGTACATTATTTTT
>NW_015579860.1:0-249 GCF_001515605.1 Sinocyclocheilus anshuiensis | reverse complement strand
TTCAGATACAGAAAGTTGAAATATCCATTTAGTGTCAGTTTTTCCATTCAATTGATTCAAATGTAAAGTTTAGACACATATGTAATACAATATTTTTCCCTAATCAAAAACTAGTTTTCACAACCCTTTAATAAGGAAGTACAACCAGTACTTTCATCAATTCCACAATCTTTAGGAATCACCTTTAACTGAGAAAGATTAAGCAATACAACCCCATTCTTCAAAGCGTGATTTACAAAATTAGCAATT
>NW_015579859.1:0-248 GCF_001515605.1 Sinocyclocheilus anshuiensis | reverse complement strand
GTGTGTGTGTGTGTGTGTGTGGGAAATAAGATTTAGCAAAGTATGAGGCATGTCAAGGTAGGACACTGTCTGTTTGGTTGCCAGTGACGACAAGGAATCAACAGACAGATTATTATATGTTGTAAATAGCATGGTTGAAAGAAATATTGGCCCCACTTTATATTAAGTGGCCTTAACTATACTATGTACTTACATCAAAAATGAAGTACAATGTACTTACTGTGTTCATATTGTATTGCAAAACACTT
>NW_015579858.1:0-249 GCF_001515605.1 Sinocyclocheilus anshuiensis | reverse complement strand
TGTCCATTTGTAATCATGAGATGAATTTGCCCCGCAAAGCTTATGAAAATGCAGCTTTTCATTTAGCCTATTATTAATTAAAGGTGTTTCATAGGAGTCTCGGTCATGCTCATTTCTTGGGTTGTTAATTATCAAGCGTAATCCTGTTTAGTGTGACAGTTTTGCCAAAAGCGATCTGCAGGGAGATACTTTCTGTGACAAGAGGATTCACTGTTATACGTGTCCGTGTGTGTTTTTTTTTTTTTTTTA
>NW_015579857.1:0-248 GCF_001515605.1 Sinocyclocheilus anshuiensis | reverse complement strand
CCCCATTGTGGTGGCAGCTTTTATGCGAGCAGGTTTGACAATTGTGGGATTTTTTATGATTGCAGAGAGTCAAAATATCATCCAAACAATGTCTCCATCAATATACTGGGCATTAAGGCTACAACACATGCTGATGGCTGGTCGTCTGTCAATGTCGGGCTGTCTTTGAGCATCTGCCAGCTCAGTTTTTGGGGTGTTTTCCTCACCGTCTGAACTAGTCGGACCTTGTCGGCTGCTTTTTGGCCAAC
>NW_015579856.1:0-248 GCF_001515605.1 Sinocyclocheilus anshuiensis | reverse complement strand
GTTATCATGATCTAAATGTATGCTACTATGGAAGACCAGTGGTTATTATTAATAAAACTCAAACAGTCAGAATATTTAAATTTCACCATACAAAAATGAGGTTGTTTCAATTTTTATAGATGTTACCGTTTTGATAATGAACATAAATTTACATCTGTATCCTAACTCAAGCTACTGTCAAATGTGCATTTCTAAGAAACAACAAAATGTAATATTATTAATATTGCAGCCTGCACTGCAAACTGTGC
>NW_015579855.1:0-248 GCF_001515605.1 Sinocyclocheilus anshuiensis | reverse complement strand
ACTTTCTTATGCACGCTGTTTTTTTAGGTTTCACTTTCAACGCATGTTTCAAAGATTTGGGATAGAAGGAGGCATCAGTTACTGTAGAAGATTTGTTGCCCTGCACCACTTCCCGTGTGGACAGTAACCGCACCAAATGATTAATGGGTTCTCTTGGTGTAGACACGGCTTTAGACATGGATTAATCACACGTCGTAGGTTGCAAATATCCAGAATTAGATCAAACAAAAGGTGTCCATATTTTAAAT
>NW_015579854.1:0-248 GCF_001515605.1 Sinocyclocheilus anshuiensis | reverse complement strand
GTGATTGTCACTCGTGTGAACGAGCACCGATTTGCCTCCGATGTCAGGCATTTGTCGGTGATTTCACAAAAACCTGTCAGCGAGTGAAAAATCGGGCTAATATCGTGTCGTGTGAACTCGGCATAAGTTTACATACAACGTTTGTCTTGCGATGCTAAACGTAGACCGGACAATAGGGTCGTGAGAGGAGTGCAGGGATAAATGGAGTGTAACGAGCTGAGGCAGGTGTGGGCAATCAGTGCTGGGGC
>NW_015579853.1:0-248 GCF_001515605.1 Sinocyclocheilus anshuiensis | reverse complement strand
GGTAGTTAAGAAGTGTAATTTATCACCTTGCCACAGGCAGGGCTGTGTGGAAGCAGGTCTAGTGCAGGCTGGGTAAGGCTTGAACGGGAAGATCGAGTAAGGTGGTGGCAGTGGTCTTATATGGGTCAAGGCACAATTACTCTTCATCTGCCTCTTGCCATGACCACTGACAGAGGCCCAGTTCAACTGCTGCATTATCAAGGTTTATCAATAGAATGAAATTAAAAGCCATTGATTTCTACATAGGT
>NW_015579852.1:0-248 GCF_001515605.1 Sinocyclocheilus anshuiensis | reverse complement strand
CAACAGGGATGATTTTCTGAAAGGCTATTCGCTTTACGCCTTTAATCTCACGTCTGACGAAGACTGCGGTTAGCATATATCGCTCGTCAAGTCCGGGAATATCAGACTCGAAGCACGTTTCAAAAAACCGCTGCCACATACTATTAACCTCGTCGTTTATGCTGTGTTTGACAGCATCCTCGAAGTGTCTAACCGCAGACAGTTCCTGCTTGATTACTACTGAACAGAAAATGAACACGACGCAGCTC
>NW_015579851.1:0-248 GCF_001515605.1 Sinocyclocheilus anshuiensis | reverse complement strand
AGCACAATGTTTTGTTGTTATTGTGAGTGCACACAAATAAACGTAAAGTCTTTACAGACTCGAAACATGTATTACTCTTATCTATATGATCAAAAATGACGGCGTATTTTAAGAGCAAGTGAGCGCAGCGGCACCTCCATCTGTCCTGCAGTGAGCTACTGTTTAGCTTCCACACAGACACTTGAACAGCACACATTTCTCTAGTTAACATCAGATTGAGCGGCCATGTAAAGTTGCTAATACTTACA
>NW_015579850.1:0-248 GCF_001515605.1 Sinocyclocheilus anshuiensis | reverse complement strand
ATATCATTCACTGACTCTGTCGTCGTGTCTTTGGAGCTCAGGTAGCCCAGGATGGAGTTTCCAGCCCAGAGACTGACCCCTACTAGACCCAAACAGAGATGTGGGGGTTTCCATGCCGATGTGGTGAGCTGGGTGTGGATCATGAAGATGACAACCACCGAAGTTCCCTAAATGGGTACAGATTCATACATGCTTAACCCTCCTGTTGTGTTGAGGTTTATTTGTCCCACACTCGATTTTCAAAATGC
>NW_015579849.1:0-248 GCF_001515605.1 Sinocyclocheilus anshuiensis | reverse complement strand
GAGGGACTGACCAGGAGCGTCTGCGAGCGTGTCTCTGAACTCAGCAGAGAGATCAGCGGTGGGTTTCTGGGAGTTTTGTGACATCTTTGCTCTGGGCTGATTGAGTCTCACACTCTAATGGTAGCATCTGTGACTGTCATTTCCACTGAAAATGATGCTTGGGTTGTGGTGTCGTCACTGTTAGAGTGACCATTGAGAAACCTTTAAAGGGGTCATATGATGCAATTTAAATTTTGCCTTTCTCTTTG
>NW_015579848.1:0-248 GCF_001515605.1 Sinocyclocheilus anshuiensis | reverse complement strand
AGCTGATCTTCTAGAGTCTCGCCACGTCTCAGCTGTTCA
This sequence comes from Sinocyclocheilus anshuiensis, assembly GCF_001515605.1. Lineage (NCBI taxonomy): Eukaryota > Metazoa > Chordata > Actinopteri > Cypriniformes > Cyprinidae > Sinocyclocheilus > Sinocyclocheilus anshuiensis. The sequence goes on along the minus strand of NW_015579848.1, from coordinate 209 downwards.
TCCAGAATCTTGTCACATCTCAGCAGTTCGTCCAGAGGCACGTCACGTCACAGCTGATCTTCCAGAATCTCATTACATATCAGCTGATCTTCCAGAGTCACGTCATGTCTCAGCTGTTCGTCCAGAGTCATGTCCCGTCTCAGCTATTCATCCAGAGTCACGTAACAGCACAGCTGATCATCCAGAGTCACGTCACATCACAGCTGATC
>NW_015579847.1:0-248 GCF_001515605.1 Sinocyclocheilus anshuiensis | reverse complement strand
TGTGCGTCCAGAGAGAAAGTGAGTATTATAACTTGTAACGGTTATTCAAGCTGAGTCGATTGCTGTTTACTGAATATATATGTTTACGATATGTGACTATACAAAATGGATGCTAGTGTGAAGTATATCAGCATTTGAGTTCTCACTCAGTGTAAATGTAGTAATGTAAGCTGTTAATGATGTTCCATTATAATAATGTTAGTTTCAAATGCTACATTGTGTGATGTTTGGGGGAAGCCAGTTGCTTC
>NW_015579846.1:0-248 GCF_001515605.1 Sinocyclocheilus anshuiensis | reverse complement strand
CACACACACACACACACACACAGGTTCACTCACAAACTCATACTCATACACACACTCTCACACAAAGCTTAGATCTAAATGATTTCATTCTCACACATCTGTTTATATGTGTGTGTGTGTGTGTGTTTTTCCAGGTCTGGCTCTGACATATATTTTGGAGAACAGCTTCAAAGCTGAATCTGGATCCAGGCCTGACGTTCCTAAGATTGGGATTCTGATCACGGATGGGGAATCACAGGACGATGTTC
>NW_015579845.1:0-248 GCF_001515605.1 Sinocyclocheilus anshuiensis | reverse complement strand
GGAACGGCATCTCTTTTTTCTATAATGATGTTTCAGAATCATCTAACGAATCAGAACTTTTCACAGACGCTGCACCCTCTATTGGTTTTGGGGGTGTTTTTCAAGGGCAATGGTTCGCTGAAACCTGGCCGATCGATTTTCCTAAACTAGCTTCAGGTTCCGTATCATCAGCTCTTCATGAAATCTATCCTATCCTATCCTACCGCAGTAGCCAGTTCTCTTTGGGGTGCAGCGTGGTCCCGTAAGCA
>NW_015579844.1:0-248 GCF_001515605.1 Sinocyclocheilus anshuiensis | reverse complement strand
GTTTTCTATTTGAATATATTTTAAAATTAAATTTATTCCTGTGATTTCAAAGCTCAAAATCATCTGCTCAAAAAACATTTATTATCATCATCAATATTGTTGAAAACAGCTGAATATCATTTTTTACAGGTTTCCTTGATGAATAGAAAGTTCAAAAGAACACCGTTTATCTGAAATAGAAATCTTTTGTAACATTATAAATGTTTATCATCACTTTTGATAAATTTAAAGCATCCTTGCTAAATAAA
>NW_015579843.1:0-248 GCF_001515605.1 Sinocyclocheilus anshuiensis | reverse complement strand
GTCGATTAACTGGTGGGAAAATTTCCTCACCGTCACAACCTTAATTCAGAGCATGGTCACGCTGAAGGCGTTCCCATAGCATTTCAACACAGCGTCTCGTTCCCTTGGGGAACCAAGGTTACATGCGTAACCTAGAGATGTTTCCAAAGTCGGACATCGCTTGTTATCATTTTTCGAGGGTGTAGAATTTAGTTGAGATGCTATGACAACCAGTGGCGGCTCGTGGGTTTTAAAATAGAGGAGGCACA
>NW_015579842.1:0-248 GCF_001515605.1 Sinocyclocheilus anshuiensis | reverse complement strand
GAGCACCAGTGCTACCAAGTAAAAAAGTTAATTTCGAGCCCTGTAGTAGGACCGGCATCAACTGTGGAAGTGAAGCTTAATGGGCGTACATGTCAAGCACTGTTAGACAGCGGCTCACAAGTGACAATTGTGTTTGACAGTGAACCTCAAGGTCCTTCTCAGTTGCCAGTCATTATTGGCACTAATGCCAGTTTCTTCAAACGTCTTGCGGCTCTCAGCCATGATACTGAAGGATCCAGTGCTGCACA
>NW_015579841.1:0-248 GCF_001515605.1 Sinocyclocheilus anshuiensis | reverse complement strand
GTGAAATGAAACATTTTATAATCAAAATGTAATCTATTAATATAAAATAAAATTATCAATCACTTTGCCAACTCAGGGCCCTATTTTAACAATCTAAGCGCATGGTCTAAATCGCAAGGCGCAGGTACATTTAAGGCATGTCCGAATCCACTTTTGCTAGTTTAACGACGAGAAAAACAGTCGGTGCGCCCGGTGTTCTATCGATTTGTGCTACCCTGTCAAATTTTGCTACCTCCTATTAAAACAGT
>NW_015579840.1:0-248 GCF_001515605.1 Sinocyclocheilus anshuiensis | reverse complement strand
TTATTGTAATATTTATAAATGGAGTGATATATAAATGCATTAGTACAAAAATACTAAGTCTTTTTATGAAGGAAAGTAGAAGTGTTTTAAATGAACTCAGTATTTTTGTGCTCAGTGTTTTTGTGTAGTTCAGGGAGATGAAGAAGAGGCCAAAACACTTTTAAGAGAGACGTGAATCTGATTTTTAACTCGTTCTTTGTTGTTTTTTCATCAGAACATCTAGTTTCTCTTCCACTTCTGCTCTTCCA
>NW_015579839.1:0-248 GCF_001515605.1 Sinocyclocheilus anshuiensis | reverse complement strand
GCATATCAGCGCTACTGTTTGGATGCTGTGTAAAGGCAAGATGGTATTTCATCAGCGTTCTCTGTCCTCTAGGTTTGTTGATCTTCTCGTCACACATGTACTGCACTTTTGCTGGGGTGGGTTATGTGTTTCTGTTTACAGGCAATGCTTATTTGCAATGTAATAAGACCCTTACAGACAAACAAAAGGTTAGAAAAAAATTCAAAATCTTCACCTGCTTTGTATGCTCTCAAAGGTAAACATGCACA
>NW_015579838.1:0-248 GCF_001515605.1 Sinocyclocheilus anshuiensis | reverse complement strand
TCCAGCGTCTCCTCGTCCCTCGTGTGTGTGCAACGTGACAGTATTTCTAAATATTAACTTTTTTTTTAAAACAAGTAGCATATACTCTAAAGCAAATAAAGTCTAACAAAATATAGTGTTTTCTTGTGCATATATAGGGGAGAGCTGAGCTAGTTGTCACACCTTTTACTCTGATGAATATTTTTCAGGCTTGGTTTATTTTAAAAGTCAATTTCTGCATAGAGACAAACACTAATGTCTTGACTGCA
>NW_015579837.1:0-248 GCF_001515605.1 Sinocyclocheilus anshuiensis | reverse complement strand
GAAGTCCCCACCCTGGCCCTGGTGGTGCCAGATTTAACAAGTCTTACCCAAATCCTAGTTGGGACCAATTCTTTAGATGTGCTTTACAGCAAGTGTGCTAAAGAAAATAAGGATAACTTTAAGTCAAGCTTCCATGGTTACCAAGCAGTACTTAAAGTTTTGGAAGCTAGGTGGAGACAAGCCAGTAGTGAGACTCTGGGTTGTGTGAAGTTGAGGGGAAACTCCCCTGAAGTTGTGCCTGCAGGAAG
>NW_015579836.1:0-248 GCF_001515605.1 Sinocyclocheilus anshuiensis | reverse complement strand
GACTGTAGCTCTCCTGCTAGATTTCCCAGGCTGCACAACTAAGACTACAACAGACTATATTGTAAAAGACCAACTCAAAATATTAAAAAAAAAAAAAAATTAAAAATGGTTTACACTACCATTTAAAAGCTTGGGAAAGAAATAGACATTTGATAGGTAAAGTTGCATTTCAAGTGTCAATTTTTATGTTGTATAACAGTCACAAGTTCCCATTTAAAAGTTTGGGGTCAGTAAGGTTTTATTTTTTT
>NW_015579835.1:0-248 GCF_001515605.1 Sinocyclocheilus anshuiensis | reverse complement strand
GAAATTGAAATATAACAAAACTAAATTGAAATTTTAAAACAAACCACAAATCAAACAAGTAAATAATTACACAAATAAAAGAAATCACTTAATATGAACAAACTAAGGCTTTGTCTGTATTCTTTCCATTTAAAATTAGAGGCAACCACTGGATTTTAATCATATGATCCAAACAAAGATGCAGCATACTTGCAGCATGAGTCGTTTTTAATCTAAATTAGACTGTATAATTTTGAAATTTGAAGCAA
>NW_015579834.1:0-248 GCF_001515605.1 Sinocyclocheilus anshuiensis | reverse complement strand
CTTAAGCTTTTATGTGATTATTTTGTAATTGTTTTTTTTTTTTTTACTACATTCTACTTAAATTGTTCTGATGCAGTTTTAATTTTACCTTTCAAAGTATATGTACTTTTGTAAAGCGCTTTGAGATGCAACTTTTAAAGGCTCTATGAAAAATAGAGTTTATTATTATTTTGCTGCGTTCAAGCTGTCTGCATTACTGCACGTATGAAACAATAACTATGAGCCGTTCACATCACGTGCAAATCATT
>NW_015579833.1:0-248 GCF_001515605.1 Sinocyclocheilus anshuiensis | reverse complement strand
GTGAGTCAGCTGGGCTCAGATGACGTTAACATGCTGACCTGTGCTACTGGCATCCTGTCAAACCTCACCTGCAACAACGCGCGCAACAAGGCCCTGGTCACTCAGAGCGGTGGGGTGGAGGCCCTCATTCACGCCGTGCTGCGGGCTGGAGAGAAGGAGGACGTGGCCGAGCCGGCCGTCTGTGCCCTGCGTCACCTCACGAGCCGCCACCCCGACGCAGAGCTGGCCCAGAATGCAGTGCGTCTGCA
>NW_015579832.1:0-248 GCF_001515605.1 Sinocyclocheilus anshuiensis | reverse complement strand
GAGCTGAAGAAATACATGAAGAGAGTGATGCCCTTTGTAGCCATGATAAAGGTAGAAGAGTTTGGACCTTCAATATGATCTTGTAAAAACTGGGTCTTAGATTTAAGAGCATGGTCAAAGGCTAGCATCAACAAAGGCTGTGTTCACAATAGCATAGTGCTGGGAAATGATTAATTGCGAGTAATCACATCCAAAATAAAAAGTTTGTGTACATAATATATGTGTGTGTACTGTGTATATTTATTATA
>NW_015579831.1:0-248 GCF_001515605.1 Sinocyclocheilus anshuiensis | reverse complement strand
CACGGTGGGCATCGCAGACGAGCGCACGCTGGAGACGACAGACGGAGAGAGCGGTGTGTGTGACCTCAGAGCGCACGTCCACAAACTGACCGACATCCTGCAGGAGGTCAAAGAGCAGAACAACATGAAGGACGAGGAGATCAGAGCCCTCAGAGACAGAATGATAAAGATGGAGAGCATCATCCCGACAGTGCAGCAGGTACACACACACACACTCACACACACACACGCACGCACACACACACTCA
>NW_015579830.1:0-248 GCF_001515605.1 Sinocyclocheilus anshuiensis | reverse complement strand
ATCGAACTCTGTTGAATATGTTAGGTACCTTGAATCCAAGTCAGAAGTCTAAATGGAGTCAGTATATTCCACCGCTTGTACATGCATACAATTCTACTCAGAATGAGTCAACTGGCTATTCTCCCTATTTTCTTATGTTTGATAGGGAGCCCAAACTGCCTGTGGATGTTTGTTTTGGGATGTTGAATGAAGAAGGCTCTGATGTATTGCATTCCAAATATGTTGAAAACCTGAAAAGGGGCCTGAAA
>NW_015579829.1:0-248 GCF_001515605.1 Sinocyclocheilus anshuiensis | reverse complement strand
GTAGAATGACTTCTAAAATGTATAAAAAGTATAATACAATGAGTTCTGGAATGTGTATAATTTATAGTATACTAATAAATACACTCATTTTATTGTACCCAATTAAGTTTATTAACATGTTCAACGTAGACAGGGGCAGTTTTAGAGGGGGGGCCGAGGGGGGGCAGTGCCCCTGTGTCAACAAGCTTGGTTCCCCCTCTGGCCCTCCTAAATTTGGAATCGTATCACACCAAACAATTTTGGGTTCA
>NW_015579828.1:0-248 GCF_001515605.1 Sinocyclocheilus anshuiensis | reverse complement strand
GAGGATGTCAAGCTCCAAAAAGCACAAAAAAACACCATAAAAGTGTTCCATATTACTTATGCACTATTTTCCAAGCCTACCGAGGACATGCAGTATGAAATGTTAGAGATCAACCATGGTTGATCGCAATGGTCACTATTCATTTACATTGCATGGAAAACTCCTTGCGTTTTAAAAAATGATTGAAATATGACACATATTTTTGCCTAAAATATTTATTTAAAATGACTGTACCTAACGACTTTTGA
>NW_015579827.1:0-248 GCF_001515605.1 Sinocyclocheilus anshuiensis | reverse complement strand
TGTCCGATTATCACAAAATTTGGTACACAGACTAATGTACACATTCTAGGTATCCACCAAATTTCATAATGACCAGCTATTAAAAATTCAAAGGTTTAGGCACTTTAGCCTCTAAACATTAGCTTCTAGACTGTTGCTCTTCAAGAACACTCTAAGAACACAATAGGCAATTCTGAAAGAAGAAAGAAAAGGCCTCTGGAAGATGTGACGTCATATAATATCTGATTCTGAACTTCAAAAATCAGTCT
>NW_015579826.1:0-248 GCF_001515605.1 Sinocyclocheilus anshuiensis | reverse complement strand
TGATCACAGTTGATTAATAGCTGTGAAGGGCTCATAAATTAACATATAATTACACCCACATGCTCTTAACTAAACATAAAACCCTGGATTGTCATTCATATTCAGGTCTTGTGGTTGATCATCTAGTTCACTTTGTCATTTTGTTTATCATGTTACGTTGCCTGGATCAATATGTCAAAATATGAAATGATTTTAGTGACTTCCGTGCTGACGTACGGTGAGCTGAATTCTTATTTAGTAAAAAAAAA
>NW_015579825.1:0-248 GCF_001515605.1 Sinocyclocheilus anshuiensis | reverse complement strand
TTTAATATAAATGTTAGTTTGGTTATGGTCAGAAAGTGGAGTTTGTTGTATGACAGTGAATGCACTGAAGGAGGACGGGTCTATGTCAGTGATGGCATAGTCAACTACACTAGCTCCAAGACCTGAACAACATGTGAACCTCCCTAAATAGTCCCCTCTGATCCTGCCATTAAGTATGTACAGGCCTGAGGCTCGGCAGAGGTGCACTAAGGCCATGTCCACACGTACACGGGTATTTTTATAAACAG
>NW_015579824.1:0-248 GCF_001515605.1 Sinocyclocheilus anshuiensis | reverse complement strand
TTGAACCAGTTAACTGAAACAAAAGAAACAGTTCGCGGAAAAGAAGCCGATTTTCTTATTGCCAAAGGCTCTGGATTTAAACTAAATTGACTAAAACTGACTTAAATTACTGAAACTGAAATAAAAAGACAGAAAAAACTAAAACTAATTAAAATATAATAAATAAAAATATGTATATAAAACAGTAATATAATATTATATTAATAATATTTTTAAATATAGAATATATATATATATATATATATATA
>NW_015579823.1:0-248 GCF_001515605.1 Sinocyclocheilus anshuiensis | reverse complement strand
GCAAGTCATATAGTAAGTCACAAATATGAGATAAAAAGTTAAAACTATGAGATATGTCATAATTATGACAAAGATCAAATTTAATGTGGTAATTTTAACTTTTATGTCATACTTTTGACTTTATCTCATAATTTCGATCTCATGATTATGACTGTCATAACTTTGACTAGACATATTTTTGAAATACATTTTAAATAAATTTGAAATGGCAAAAGCACATAATTTTTACAAAATTACTAAAAATGAAA
>NW_015579822.1:0-248 GCF_001515605.1 Sinocyclocheilus anshuiensis | reverse complement strand
TGGAGAACACTGGTTCCGACCTTTCCTCCACAAATCGAGAAATGATCTGCTGTATCCGATCATCCTCCTCCTTGGAACTGTGATCGTGCTCATTCTGCATGTGTGGTCTTCGGGATAAACCGTCTGCGTCTTGGTTCCTTTTCCCGGCTCGGTACTCTACACTGAAATCAAAACTTGAGAGGGCAGCTAACCATCTGTGTCCTGCAGCATCAAGCTTAGCTGAAGTCAACACATAGGTCAAGGGGTTG
>NW_015579821.1:0-248 GCF_001515605.1 Sinocyclocheilus anshuiensis | reverse complement strand
GTGCTACTGAAGTGGAGATTTCTGGCTCAGTGCAGGAGAAAAAAACTCATTTTGAGATAATGGCCTTTAAATATGTAGTGTAATTGAAATCAACAGACACAAATAAATAAAGTGCACTAAAATCTGTGTGGCGAGTCACCCAGTGCCAAATCAGCATCGCCATGGAAATAGCCCTCACACCTGAGAGCGACTGCCGATCGTCAGCCGATCGTCAGCACCTGCACCTCATTAAGAGGAGGATATATAAA
>NW_015579820.1:0-248 GCF_001515605.1 Sinocyclocheilus anshuiensis | reverse complement strand
GGGGTGATGTATAGCAGAGTGGCGCAGCGGAAGTGTGCTGGGACAATAACCCAGAGGTCAGTGGATCGAAACCATCCTCTGCTGAGACTTTATAACTTCCAGAAAATGCCCGAGCCCCCAAAAATCGGGCAACATTCAAAGCCTGGTTTTGAAATGCTGAGGCCACGTGTTCCACTCACAGAAGTTGTTCATCCAGAAGACTGTGTCTGTGTGTTTTAAAGGCATCCTGAATGAGATGGAGAAGTAAA
>NW_015579819.1:0-248 GCF_001515605.1 Sinocyclocheilus anshuiensis | reverse complement strand
GTCAAAGAATGGCGAATCAAAGGGCCTTGGAAGCTCAGTTATTGGATAAAGAAAAAATGTATAATAGATCTCCTTCAGCAGATTTATTGAAAGAATTACAAGCAATTAGAGCAGCTCTAGATTGTCTTCTCACTGTGGATGCAGAGAAGAAAATACGATACACAAAACAAACATTTTATGAGCACGGAGACAAGCCTGGGAATTTTCTAGCATATATTGCCAAACAACGTGCAGCATCCCAGTATATT
>NW_015579818.1:0-248 GCF_001515605.1 Sinocyclocheilus anshuiensis | reverse complement strand
GCGTCTGAGTAACGAGCCATTGGAAGTGTATGCTGCCGAATTGACCCGCCTTGTTCACCAAGCTTTTCCGGACTATGGAGAATCAGCCATCAAAGGTGAAATTTTGCGACGTTTTATAGCTGGACTTGAACCTGCATTGCAAGCTAAGCTGTATGAGTTTGGTGTTACTACACTTGAAGATGCGATTAAAGTAGCTGGTCGGTGTGAGAGAGCACGTTCTGCAGCCACTGAGTCGTTTCCTCTGCCTC
>NW_015579817.1:0-248 GCF_001515605.1 Sinocyclocheilus anshuiensis | reverse complement strand
TGGTAGTTCATGTTAGCTCAGGTCCATTAAATAATATTTACAACAATTTTTTTTAAACTCTTTTTATATATATATATATATATATACTTTATTATATACTGATCAGTCACAACAATTAAACCATTGACAGCCCAGGTAAAAAATAAGTACACTTGATGTACAAAAGTACAAAAGATGTACTAATATCGATGCACTTATTATATTTTTTATTATACTATACTAAGTGCATAATAAATGTGTTATTTTGG
>NW_015579816.1:0-248 GCF_001515605.1 Sinocyclocheilus anshuiensis | reverse complement strand
GATGAACCCTATTTCTCACAAATCCCCTTTTTCTTCTCAGAGCATACATCATCATTCCAGCTGTTCAGCGGTGACCATCCCGTCTTCTCTCTATTATAATTCAGTTCAATACAGTCCTCATTTCCACCGTAGTTGCTTGGCTCACCTTTGAGCCAAAACCTGAACAACATGTATCAGAGGTTCAGTTTTTCAGAAACACAAATTTATGAATCAACAATACTCAGAATAATAGCACGTTTCGAGAGTAA
>NW_015579815.1:0-248 GCF_001515605.1 Sinocyclocheilus anshuiensis | reverse complement strand
GGGCACAGGCACATTTTAACACTAATGAATGACAGCACAGGGCCATCGCTGCCAATGAAATGGAGTCACGCTCTTCAAGGGCCAAATAATTAGAGTCTGTGCCATCAGCGGCGCCGTGTCCTTGTATCATATACACTGCATTCTCTCATTCAGACTCACACATTAACCTCCAGCAACTAAAACACTGCTGCTATAATCAGCTGCTGACTTCCAAACACGCAAAATCAATGTAAAACAGACTCAACTAA
>NW_015579814.1:0-248 GCF_001515605.1 Sinocyclocheilus anshuiensis | reverse complement strand
CACTCAGCAAACATGGCTTGGCTTTATACAATAAGAGTTTTTTTTTTATTAACACTTGCAGATGAAGTTCTCAATGACTCTATTTTCTAATCTAAAAAATATAAAGAAAATGATGGCTGAAATAAATGTTGTAAATTACAGTAACATGAGCTTAGATGTGTGGACCATTTGTAACATTGAGCAATATCAATGTCATCAAATTGATCAAATGCTATCAAAGACCATTTCAGTTCTGAAGGATCCTTGGA
>NW_015579813.1:0-248 GCF_001515605.1 Sinocyclocheilus anshuiensis | reverse complement strand
AAGATTTACTGCTGGGTCATTAGAAAGACATGCAACACAAGGAAACATTTCTCAGTGAAACAAGTGTTAAACAATGAGCTCCAAAAGAACAACTCCCAATCATCAAGAGAAAGATGGATGTTAAGAGTGAATTTGTCATTGGACGTTCTTGTATTTTCATGCCGTTTGAGCTGTTTATCTTGTCTAATTATTCTACGTTAATAGAACAACTAAAAATCAAGTCAGGAATCTTGGTGTGATTCTGGAGA
>NW_015579812.1:0-248 GCF_001515605.1 Sinocyclocheilus anshuiensis | reverse complement strand
TTGTCTCAGCAGCTTTGTGAATAGGTTTTAAGAGAAAACTCTTAGGAGAACTCTTAAAATAAAATGTTTTGTGAATACGGGCCCAGATTTCCAGAGATTCTACTAATAAGATCTGCTAGATTGAATGAAGCTCTTTATCTCCTTAGTGATGCATGGAGTACAGTTTATCATTTTTAGATCCTGAGAGGTGTCATAAATATTAGTCAGCTGTGTGGCATTTATGTGGCTGACTGAAATAGAAAATCAGA
>NW_015579811.1:0-248 GCF_001515605.1 Sinocyclocheilus anshuiensis | reverse complement strand
TACTATGCTATGTTATACTATGCTCTGTTATACTATACTATACTATTTCTTTACAGTGTGAATTTGATGAAATTTTATTAGATTTGAGCAATATGCATTTAAATTATTGTTAAATATAAATATGTGTTTTAAGCAAGAAAAGGAAGACAATGTATTTAGGATGTTTTTATTGCAAATGAAATAAATTAAACATAAATTAAAATTTGTTAAATATAACTAAGAGTGTGCTGTGCATATTTTAGAGCAGA
>NW_015579810.1:0-248 GCF_001515605.1 Sinocyclocheilus anshuiensis | reverse complement strand
GTTAATTGAAACACTCCACCCCAAATCACGCAAAGTGAAAGTAAAGTGATTTCTGTGGCACGGATTTTCCGCATTGCCACACTCTCCCCCCCTGGAAGAAAACAACCCATGGTTGTTAAACGAGAACATGAATTAGAAACCTAGAAATTCTTCTTCCTCGTCAGAGCCTTCTTGAAATAGGCCAAGGAGTTTTTGTTTCTCCTGGGACTCCAACTCCTCCGCTGTTGGATAGCATGGTTTGAGGTTGC
>NW_015579809.1:0-248 GCF_001515605.1 Sinocyclocheilus anshuiensis | reverse complement strand
TTTGAGCACCGGTACGGCCGTTGCATCATAACACATAATTTCATTTAAATTAAACAAACTTCAACTAATCTATATGTGATGGCGCAGGAGACGCCGCCATTTCACATTCTCTGTTTCACCGGCGTTAACGCCGCCCCTGGTGTGACGCAGCAACGACACCTTGACTTTTACATGGTTTCAACTAGGTCCTGTAGACCTGTAGGCAATATCATTGCCGCTCTCATTACGGTTCCGTATGTGAAACTTGA
>NW_015579808.1:0-248 GCF_001515605.1 Sinocyclocheilus anshuiensis | reverse complement strand
TTAATAAACATAATACACATTGTGGATTTAGAGCGAAAACTAACAGTACCTCTTCTCAAACAAAGAGTCAGAGTCCACAGAAAGAGTCCATATTTAGGCTTAACGCCACTCGTGATCGGAGAGTTCCTGTATCAGGGTGAGGACTCGAGGGTTCACGTTGAGACGACGCTTGGAGTTTTTATTTTCTACTTTGGTTCCTTTTTCTGGGTTTATCGAGAAAAAACACCTGTAGAACAAAAGCATATTAA
>NW_015579807.1:0-241 GCF_001515605.1 Sinocyclocheilus anshuiensis | reverse complement strand
GTGTGTGTGTGTGTGTGTGTGTGTGTGTGTGTGTGTGTTAGATTGGAGACAGGATTGTGTCCATCTGTGGAAACTCGACGGAGGGAATGACTCACAATAAAGCCGTTTCACTGCTGAAGAACACAACAGGCATCATACAACTACAGGTACAAAACACCATGGCCATAAGAGCCACTGTGAAAGAGAAGTATTCACTTCAGATAGATAGATAGATGATAGATAGATAGATAGATAGATAGAT
>NW_015579806.1:0-248 GCF_001515605.1 Sinocyclocheilus anshuiensis | reverse complement strand
TGAGCGCGGTTATAAGACGATGCCCCGGGTAGAACAGACGCTCGCAAGCTATCTGTCGCCTGACGTGGTGTCGTCTTTAAAGGCTCCGGCATTGCCCTCCAAACCGCTACGAACTACATCAACACTGGTGGGCAAAGGGTACTCGGCAGCGGGTCAGGCTGGTGCATGTCTACACAATGGTGGTGTTACAGGCGTACCAAGCTGACCTGCTTAAAGAGCTAGATGAGCGTGAGCAGATAAAATCAGAA
>NW_015579805.1:0-248 GCF_001515605.1 Sinocyclocheilus anshuiensis | reverse complement strand
ACTGGCAATTCTGGCATCAAATCAAATATATTGATACCATAGTATCTTAGAAATGAATCCTGGCTTTCTTGGTTATTTCTGACTTCCATATATAATGTAAATGCAATTAAATGTATGGATCAGGTCACATCAGTTGTAAAGCAGTATATACGTGTCACAGCAGACTACTTTAATTGCTGCGCCTATGTTTAAGGAGAATTTTCCTCTGTTTTTGTTGTATAGGTTTTAGAGAAGATGCGTCCACTAGA
>NW_015579804.1:0-248 GCF_001515605.1 Sinocyclocheilus anshuiensis | reverse complement strand
CACATGATCCTTCAGAAATCATTCTAATATGCTGATTTGCTGCATGCGCAAGAAACATTTCTGATCATTTTCAGTGTTGAAAACAGTGCTGCTTCATATTTCTTGTGGAAACATGATGCATTTTTTTCAGGTTTCTTTAATGAACAGAAAGTTCAAAAGAACAGCAATTACTTGAAATACAAATATAACATTATATATGTCTTTAGTGTACCTTTAGAGATCAGAATAAGAGGGGTATATATATATAT
>NW_015579803.1:0-248 GCF_001515605.1 Sinocyclocheilus anshuiensis | reverse complement strand
TAGCAACACAGGTGCTCCCCAAGGAACTGTTCTGTCTCCCTTTCTTTTCACCCTTTACACATCTGACTTCCAGTATAACACAAAGCATTGTTACCTGCAAAAGTTCTCTGACGACTCTGCTGTGGTTGGGTGTGTCAGGGATGGGCAGGAGATGGAGTATAGGGCACTCGTTAACAGCTTTGTGGAGTGGTGTGGAACTAATCACCTACAGCTAAATGTTACAAAAACAAAAGAATTGGTAATTGACT
>NW_015579802.1:0-248 GCF_001515605.1 Sinocyclocheilus anshuiensis | reverse complement strand
TCTTTAAAAAACATTAAAAATCTTACAGTTCAAAAACTTTTGACTTGTAGTGTATATATTTGCTACTTGATTTTGAACTAAATTTTGAAGAGTGCTTGATTACGGTTTTCTTATTTTCTGAGTTCAAAACCATTCTGGTCTGGCTTCAAAAACTTTTGATTGTTTGAGTTGTCTTCCTGCTGTGTTTTCTCTGACAATGTGCTTATAAAGACAATGGTCTACTAGGGAAGGGAAGGGAAGGGAAGGGA
>NW_015579801.1:0-248 GCF_001515605.1 Sinocyclocheilus anshuiensis | reverse complement strand
GTTTCATTAACTGTTTTGTCTGTATGAATAAGAGATAAGAGGGAACGTTTATGGAAATTTAAGGTTTATGGGATGTTGTTATGAAGCATGGTATAACACTACTTGTTGAATTTGTGTTCGTCAGACAAAGTCTGAGCATTGAGACATGTGCAACTAAGACTGTACAATAAACTGCTCCTTTTTACCATCATCACTTTGTTTCCTGCTTCTGCTCTTTTCTGGCTTTTCTCAGTCAACTTCTTGGCTGA
>NW_015579800.1:0-248 GCF_001515605.1 Sinocyclocheilus anshuiensis | reverse complement strand
TCCTCTTACTGTAGCAAATTAGACATGATGTAAATTAGAGATTCATTGATTATAAAGGAACATAGTTTGATATAGCGTTAAACTGAAATGAGTGAAAGCCTTTTAGTGATTATTAAGGAAGCGCTATTTGCTCGCTTTTATAGGCTACATAAAATCCATTACATGCTGCACACTGTACAAGCAAGCAAAGTTTCAGGAGTGATATATATCCCTCATCCTTCATATAAATGCAGGAATCACTTTCGAAA
>NW_015579799.1:0-248 GCF_001515605.1 Sinocyclocheilus anshuiensis | reverse complement strand
TCCTCTTACTGTAGCAAATTAGACATGATGTAAATTAGAGATTCAATGATTATAAAGGAACATAGTTTGATATAGCGTTAAACTGAAATGAGTGAAAGCCTTTTAGTGATTATTAAGCAAGCGCTATTTGCTCGCTTTTATAGGCTACATAAAATACATTACATGCTGCACACTGTACAAGCAAGCAAAGTTTCAGGAGTGACATATATCCCTCATCCTTCATATAAATGCAGGAATCACTTTCGAAA
>NW_015579798.1:0-248 GCF_001515605.1 Sinocyclocheilus anshuiensis | reverse complement strand
GATCTGAGCTTATGCACCTCAGTTTTTGAGTGAACATTGCCAAAACTCACCACAATAAATGCTTTTTTCACCACAAAACTGAGGAGCATGAGCTATGATGGCTATGATGCTAACATGAGTCAGATTTTATAGACTTGACTGTTCATGTTATAAGTAGTGCAGATCAAAAGCAGTTGAATCTTTGTAATATCTAATGCATCTGGTCTCTTCTGAGCTGTTTTTACCCAGTTTGAGCAGCCAGCCCTCTC
>NW_015579797.1:0-247 GCF_001515605.1 Sinocyclocheilus anshuiensis | reverse complement strand
TCTCTCTCTCTCTCTCTCTCTCTCTCTCTCTCTCTGCCTCTCTCTGCTTTGCTTAACTTTGAAGTCCCATTATGTTTGCTGAGCTTTGAAACACAGCTTCAGGACTAAGTGGGGGGAAAGGAAGAAATGAGTGTAGAAATGAATAAGATGACTCACAATCTTCACAAGGAGAAATTAATTACAAAGCCTGGAGTATAACTTTGCTCATTTTAGCCAATTAAATGCACATCTTTAAAATATGGAAAGG
>NW_015579796.1:0-248 GCF_001515605.1 Sinocyclocheilus anshuiensis | reverse complement strand
CTGAAGGAATTGAAACACATCATACATGTCAATTTGAAATTTGTTATTTTGAGGTTTTATACAGAATATCCTGTATATTAGTTAAAATTGAGTTGCTTATGTTCTGTATTTAATGCTCTTACTACTAGAATTTTTTTTTTATAATAAATGCTTGTTAAGCATGCACTGCCTATGTGTTTAGCACTTAAAATTGATTAATGAAATGTTTACTGTGCATGATGCTTCCAGTTTTGTCTTTAAATTCGGAA
>NW_015579795.1:0-248 GCF_001515605.1 Sinocyclocheilus anshuiensis | reverse complement strand
GTTCTCTGTGTCATTCGCACACTTGCATTACAGGATATACTGCATTTGAACTTATCTACTTTCATCAAGGACATATTATCCTAAATTTTTACAGTATATGCATGCAACAAATTCCCATACATGCTAAAGAGTTTCCTCACTTTAGGCCGCAGGTGTTGTGCTGACGTGTTTGCAATACACTTAAGGTCCCCCTCTTGAAATCCATCTTCTTCGTTGTTATGGTTTCAGGGGCTTGACTTCATTTTTCA
>NW_015579794.1:0-248 GCF_001515605.1 Sinocyclocheilus anshuiensis | reverse complement strand
TCGTTTATATTTTATATTAGTTCATGTTGCTTTTGTGAAATAGATGAATAACGATTTATTTGTTTTAGATATTTCTATTTTGCGGGAGTCCCGTATCATTTTATTCTCCCGCACACACACGAGTGTCTACTCGCCCACCCCAGCACTCGCCCATCTTGTCCCGCGCCACACTCTGTTGCATCGGGTCTCGCGGGAGAGCAGGACAGGTCTCTAATCCACTGCCACTTGACTCGACAGTGCGTGTGCTA
>NW_015579793.1:0-248 GCF_001515605.1 Sinocyclocheilus anshuiensis | reverse complement strand
AGGACAGTTCACCTGAAGCCCCTCTGGAAATCCTCTCATGTCACAGCTCTGCTCAGGTCAGTGCACTGACTGCCAGCAGAGGCCAGAGTCAAATTCAGGACACACCCGGAGAGTCACTGTAACTGCCTACAAACTGGACATTACAGATATTGGCTGCTTTGTAAATGTTAATAAACCTGCATCTATAAAGGAGAAAAAAATATATATTATTTAGTGCATCTAGTTGACATTTCTTCTGAAAACTGGAG
>NW_015579792.1:0-248 GCF_001515605.1 Sinocyclocheilus anshuiensis | reverse complement strand
ATTTAGCACATAATCAGACTCCAGGAGTATCTTCTTGTTTAATTTTGGAATCTTTAAAAGCTTATCTTCGGGGCCAAATTATATCATATAGTGCCAAAGCAAGGAAAAAGCGACTGGAGCGGCTCAAAAAAATTGAAAATTATATTTTACAACTTGATGGAGTTTTGACATATTCTTCATCACCTGATTTATTTAGGCAACGACTGGCTCTCCAGTCAGAATTTAATTTATTATCTACAAAACACATA
>NW_015579791.1:0-248 GCF_001515605.1 Sinocyclocheilus anshuiensis | reverse complement strand
TTTCAGTATAAAAAGTTATGTTAAAATAAAATATTAATCTCACACTAAAATATTTAATTTTATTTTAAATGACAAAAGCATTTCAATTAGGATATGCATCATTAAATGCAAAAAATCTGGCTGTGCTTAATGGGTATTTTTTTGTACCCTTTAAGCACACCCCTCTTCCCATTAAGCTCACATCACGTTTTATTTAAAAAATTTTGTTTATTTTAAACAACCTTTTTAAAGAATAATTGAAAAAAATA
>NW_015579790.1:0-248 GCF_001515605.1 Sinocyclocheilus anshuiensis | reverse complement strand
TTGAGTAGTCCTTTGAGGGTCGGAGCATTAGCAAGCTGAGCAGGTGTGATAGGGTGGTTGGAGGGGTCAGAGAGGTGGTGAAGAATAGTCTGTATTGAGGAGTCAGAGGCCTGCATGTCAGCAATGTCATTAGTGGAGATTTGAGGAGCCAGCATAAGTGGCTGTGAGGTGGGTATTGTGGTGGGATGAGTTTGTTTGCTGCTGGTTATGGCTGCCACGTTAAGGGTGGGTGGGTTGGTGGAGACCAT
>NW_015579789.1:0-248 GCF_001515605.1 Sinocyclocheilus anshuiensis | reverse complement strand
TTTCACCATATATAGTAGGGGAATTTACCGTTAACCATTTAACAGATTTTTACAGTAGCATTTTTACAGTCTTACCGTTAACCGTTAAATTCACAGTCATTTTTTACAGTGCTGTTCTACTAGCATGGTATAGCAAAACTAAAATTCCTTCAAATTTTGAATGATGATTACATTATTTCTGAAAAAATCAAGTATTCATAAATTGTTCTCTAATTTTGATCTCCACTATATATATATATATATATATA
>NW_015579788.1:0-248 GCF_001515605.1 Sinocyclocheilus anshuiensis | reverse complement strand
GGGGGGCTGAAGTTCACCTCTGCCCTGTTCCTCGTCTGCATCTGAATCGGAGTCCAGACTGTGTTCCAGAGAACCAGGGGTTCCTGGTGAACTCTCTGCTGAGACATGACAAAACATTTTTCTTATATGACATATATTATTGATTTAATTTAGTTTAATGCAAAAATGCTTATTGGAATTTTTGTTTTCTTCCTAATATAGGAATAAATATGAATAATTATATATGTATATGTATATATATATGTATA
>NW_015579787.1:0-248 GCF_001515605.1 Sinocyclocheilus anshuiensis | reverse complement strand
AATATTATATAGTTTTATAGGAGGTTTCATAGACTTGGCAAATTATTTTTTCATAAATTGTAGATACAGACAACTGTTGTGGGCGCTCTTGACAGTTTTCTGATGATTTTTTAAAATATTGTTTATATTGTATCCATTTTTTAAAAACCCTATTTTAAATAGTCTTGGAAGACTAGAGCTACTTCAGGACTAAATTGAGGCTTACATTAAACCTACCAGGAAGCAGGTTTAACTTCAGATTAACATTG
>NW_015579786.1:0-248 GCF_001515605.1 Sinocyclocheilus anshuiensis | reverse complement strand
GATTACAAATTACATGAGAGAATTGTAGTTAGAAACAATCTGGATTACACATTAGGTAATGTAGTCTGACCACTTTCTGATTACTTTTCACTTAACTTGTTTATCACATAGACTTGCATGAGATTATACCAAACTGATAAAAAACAAACAACAAAGAGTAAAGTAACTGTAATATAATCTAATTACAATTACTTAATTTTTGCAATCTGATTACGTAATCCAGATTACATGTAATCCGTTACTACCCA
>NW_015579785.1:0-248 GCF_001515605.1 Sinocyclocheilus anshuiensis | reverse complement strand
GTTAGGTCCATATATATTTGGACACTGACACAATTTTCATCATTTTGGCTCTGTATGCCACCAGAAAGGAATTAAAATGAATCAATCAAGATGAAATTGAAGTGCAGACTTTAAGCTTTCAAGGGGTTAAACAAAAATATAACATAAAAAGCTTAGGAATAACAACCATTTTTATACACAGTCCCCCCCAAATGTAATTGGAGAGTTGTTGTTTGTTTGTGGGTCTTTCTGCCTTTAGTTTTGTCTTC
>NW_015579784.1:0-248 GCF_001515605.1 Sinocyclocheilus anshuiensis | reverse complement strand
ATCACATTCTCTTTTAGGACAAATGCCTTTTCTATATCATTACTACATTTTATTAACGCATCCATTGTTGATCTTCCCTTTATAAAACCACACTGATATTGACTAATCATATTATTATGTTCTAGATAAAATTATAATCTATATACTATCATTTTTTTCCATCAGTTTACCAAGATTGGATGTTAAAGCTATTGGTCTATAATTTTTAGGGTTTGTAGGATCTTTTCCAGGCTTTACTATTGGAAGTA
>NW_015579783.1:0-248 GCF_001515605.1 Sinocyclocheilus anshuiensis | reverse complement strand
TCCAAGAACTATCAGACTGTTGGGAAAAATATTTCATTATCCAAAGAGAATTTTATACATCCAGAAGAAAATAAGAGTAATGTTACAAGTACTCGTGTAACAATAGGCACATTTCACATTTTAGTGCAAACTTAACACTGGCCAAAAAGCAGGACAACCTTGATATTCTCCAGGTGGGCAGTGAAGTTTACCATAAAGTGTGTTACTAAAAGTGAGCGGCGAGGCTGGGCCGCTGTCCCCGTTTTCAA
>NW_015579782.1:0-248 GCF_001515605.1 Sinocyclocheilus anshuiensis | reverse complement strand
TACAAATTTGTGTTCTGATAAATCATATAAACAAGCACGCACATACATAAACATTACAAGCTAAAAGAGACTTATCCCCATTTTAAAATAAAGCAAAGCAAATCATTCATTTTAAACAAGTATTCAACATTTAAGTTTATTGAACTTATAAAACACATCGTAGTAACATGTTAAACTAAAGCAAAGCAAATCATTTATCATAAATTTTAATCATGTATTCAACATTTTATTTATGTTTATTGAACTTA
>NW_015579781.1:0-248 GCF_001515605.1 Sinocyclocheilus anshuiensis | reverse complement strand
TAATGTTTGTAATGGTATTTGTAGAGGAAACCATTAGAATTTCTGTGATGGTTTCTGTTGTTTATTTCAGCAGGGTCGTTATTTTGGAGCCGATTTCAGGCCCTGTTTACAACTGGTATTAAGATGTTTTCATTGATCCGAGCACAAGTGAACAGTGCTTAATACAGACCTGTATAATACACCTGTGAGAACGGTGTCTAAAACGTTTTAAGCTTATCCACAATATATTTACATTTTCATCTTATTTA
>NW_015579780.1:0-248 GCF_001515605.1 Sinocyclocheilus anshuiensis | reverse complement strand
CCAAGGACATTCTCATCAGCAACTTATTCCAGAAAAGAGTTCAGCTGCTAGTGAAGCAGTGGTCAAGGAAGATGAGCTCAGTGTGTTGAGAGCGATGACGAATGCAAGTGGCAGTGGGGGGAAAAAAGAGAATTTGATATAAAAATTATTCTAAGCGAATATCTCAAAGGCCACGAGCAATCTTTTTGGAAAATAGCTTTAATCTTGACAGAGCGGAATGACAAATGGAAATGGATATATGGGTGATT
>NW_015579779.1:0-248 GCF_001515605.1 Sinocyclocheilus anshuiensis | reverse complement strand
GTTAATAATTCATCAGTTTTCCATGTCAAATGCTTGAATGGTTTTCAAGGCTTAAAGGCTGATTTTTTTTAACAAATACCACTAGTGAAATATGAAACCAGTTAATATTTTATATTTATACAAATATATTTGATTATTAACCGTTAACCAACAAGATTATTTTAAATTACAATTGAATTAAATTAGAAAGGATAATTGTCTCTGGCCCATTAAAAATACTAACATTTGTTTCCCGGGGATTAATTTTA
>NW_015579778.1:0-248 GCF_001515605.1 Sinocyclocheilus anshuiensis | reverse complement strand
GTAATCTTATTCTTCATCTATGTATATTCTGACGGATGTCTTTACGGATTATAAGACGCTTTCAGGTTTAAAGAAGTTTATTTTTTTAAATTCCCGCCGTTCTAAATCCATACAGTGATCAGTTGCGCGCTGCCTCGCGCTCTGTTTGAACAGTCTCTAACACAGCACTGGGCTCAAATAATACATACCAAATAATACAATACATACGGCAGAGTGCCGCGAAACGAACACTTGCATACATACAACTA
>NW_015579777.1:0-248 GCF_001515605.1 Sinocyclocheilus anshuiensis | reverse complement strand
GATAATTTAGCCAATACAGATAAACCGATAATTGTACTTAATCATCATTTAAATTATTTATTTTTATATTTTCAATTTTATTTGAGAATTTAATTATTTAATTTAATTTAATTCGTTTTTTTTATTTCTATGCTATTTATTTCAGTTTTAGTAATTTTAGCACTTCCACTTATTTTATTTCAGTTAGTTTTCTAATTTTAAATTTTTTTATTTAATATTTATATTTTTCTTAAATTCAGCTTTATTTT
>NW_015579776.1:0-248 GCF_001515605.1 Sinocyclocheilus anshuiensis | reverse complement strand
GTTCACTGCGCACTTTAATTCAAAAGACATAGACCTGTACATAGCTAAACTTAATAGATTAAACATAACAGATCCCTATAATGCCCCCGCGGTGCTTTTAACGTGTATCAATAAAGGAACGGATAACTTTCCTGACCTGCAAAATCCTGATATATACAACTACCTCATCAACTTTCCCTTGTCCTACTCCAGAGATTCTTTAATTAAAAGCCTACAAAAGCCTGGAGGGGTACAAATGGACGCAATCT
>NW_015579775.1:0-248 GCF_001515605.1 Sinocyclocheilus anshuiensis | reverse complement strand
GTTCTGCTCTCACTGATCATTTGGTCCCCCCCCCACCAAAAAAACCTCTGTGCGTACCCTCGGAAGAAATCCTGCAGGCGCCCCTGTATGGGTGGGTGTATGTGTGGGCTTTTTCTGATCTTCTGATCAAATATTGTGAAATAAGCTCACGCAATTTACATATGAATGCGAAAGGACACAACATAAAAATATATGGAGAGCAGCAGCTACACTCTAAAAAATGCTGGGTTAAAAAGGGACAAACCCAG
>NW_015579774.1:0-248 GCF_001515605.1 Sinocyclocheilus anshuiensis | reverse complement strand
GATAATTTAGCCAATACAGATAAACCGATAATTGTACTTAATCATAATTTAAATTATTTATTTTTATATTTTCAATTTTATTTGAGAATTTAATTATTTAATTTAATTTAATTAGTTTTTTTTATTTCTATGCTATTTATTTCAGTTTTAGTAATTTTAGCACGTCCACTTATTTTATTTCAGTTAGTTTTCTAATTTTAAAGTTTTTTATTTAATATTTATATTTTTCTTAAATTCAGCTTTATTTT
>NW_015579773.1:0-248 GCF_001515605.1 Sinocyclocheilus anshuiensis | reverse complement strand
GGTAACTTAAATTATACAAATTTAAGTGGATTGAACATAAAATTACGTTTAAAATGTTGTTTAGCTCATTTTAGCAAAACAATAAATAAATAACAAAATAATACAAATAAAAACAAAAATAAACTAATATAAATAAATAACAAACAGCAAAAAAAATGATTAGTATTATTTTAGTATAATTGAGATACTAATATAATTTTATTAATGTTTTGAATTGGTTTTTAATTTTTATATTTTCCTTTTTCATT
>NW_015579772.1:0-248 GCF_001515605.1 Sinocyclocheilus anshuiensis | reverse complement strand
TGGCTGATCCCAAGGGTCTCTCTGTAATGTAGAGAAACACCATTGCTTAATAATCTTTTCATTAATATGGTTAGAAAACGGGTCAATAACGTGATGCTATTAATTTATTCAAAAAATTAATTGTGATCTGTATTTTTGGGGCAAAATGTAAAAAAAGTCAGAATAATACAACTGAAGAAAAAAATAAGTCTAATTACAATAACTGAATTCTTAAAAAGTAAAAAATGTATCAAGTAGTCTGACATAAT
>NW_015579771.1:0-248 GCF_001515605.1 Sinocyclocheilus anshuiensis | reverse complement strand
GTGGTTTTCAGATTATGACGCGTGTCGCTCTGTCTCTATAAGTTATTACTTCTATGAGTTTGTTTTGGACTTTCTGCGCTAGAGCGCCCTCCAGCTTCCAGTATGAATGAAACAGACACCGTATGAAAGTGTTCAGCGCTCCTGATATTCACATCTCCTCATTTTGGATGCGAATAAACATCAGGTCATGCAAAGACTATCGATAGCCTACTGTCTCTTTGAATTTAAATCTAGATTTAAATCTAGAA
>NW_015579770.1:0-248 GCF_001515605.1 Sinocyclocheilus anshuiensis | reverse complement strand
TCAGGGAATAAAACTCCAAAGTCCTGTGATATCTAAATAAAAACATCAAATTACTATTTTTTGCTAGTAACAATAGAATGAATAGGTGGAAGCATTTTACTTTTCTAAATTAATGTAGGCTTTTTACGATAGGCCAAGACAACCCTTCAGTAAATTCCCTATACTGCACATCTTCACACTCACCATTCCAGGAAAATCATGAAGTCTGGGATATTCTCTGTTTATTTCCTCAACAGTTTTTGTACCAG
>NW_015579769.1:0-248 GCF_001515605.1 Sinocyclocheilus anshuiensis | reverse complement strand
TTCCCCCCCCCCCCGTGTTCTTCCTATGCCCTTATTTTGTCCTTCCGTTCCTGTCCTTATTATGATTATTGATCCCAGGTGTTCCCTCATTAGTTTCCATGTATATCTAAGCCCTGTGTTTCCTGAGTCGAGCTTGCTGTCTTAAACGTCGATCCCCGTTCCTACGTGTGTGTTCCTTTGGATTAATAAAGACTGTTGATTATGATTCTCCTGCGTTCTCCTCGCTCCTTGTTCCTCGCTCCTCACAG
>NW_015579768.1:0-248 GCF_001515605.1 Sinocyclocheilus anshuiensis | reverse complement strand
GCTGGGTAGTAACTGATTACATGTAATCTGGATTATGTAATCAGAGTCTAAAAATTAACAAAGTACTTGTTATTACATTATATGTTTTAAAATGCTTACAGCATTTACAGTTACTTTTTTTTTGTTTACATGATTGCATATTATTCACATTATTCAAATAAATTATTTGTAATTTATTGATTTTCCCTAATTATTCTTTTTTCTCTTTCGCATTTCTCTTTACATTGATAAGCAACTTGCAAACCCCC
>NW_015579767.1:0-248 GCF_001515605.1 Sinocyclocheilus anshuiensis | reverse complement strand
CACAGGATCTCGATGCAGGAAACAGTCCAGTCAGGTATTCAAACATAGCACATATAAACGAATAAGACTAGGGGCTGGTTACCGGAAGGTTGTTAGTTCAGTCCTTGTAAGAAGCGAGCCATCACTATTGTGCGTTTGAGCATCATATTTAGAGGATGTTCCAGACTTAAAGGGATAGTTCACCCAAAAATGAAAATTATGGAATTAATTACTCGCCCTCATGTCGTTCCAAACCTGTAAGACCTTCG
>NW_015579766.1:0-248 GCF_001515605.1 Sinocyclocheilus anshuiensis | reverse complement strand
GAACTAACATACAGTATATGATCACAGATCCAGCAGAAACTGAAGCCTGTAGTTCTGCTGGATCATTATTCAGAGGTACGAGAGTTCATTAATGCTGAAACAGTCAATCTGCAGTGCTTTGTCAAGAACTGATCATCATTTTATACCTTTGATTTCATTTAGAAAGTCTTGATTCTGTTCATCTGTCCATCTTTCCTGCAGAGATTTTGATCATTCTTAAGACTGCAGTGTTTGCTGCTCCTACTGTG
>NW_015579765.1:0-248 GCF_001515605.1 Sinocyclocheilus anshuiensis | reverse complement strand
CGTGTCTGCTTTCTGCTCGTTGATGTATGTACTTAAAGCAGTAGGAAAGCAATTTTTTAAGCCTTCAATGAGAATCAGTTGTCTAATTTGATCTTTATTTTCTGCTTTCTGTGATGCACACCAAGGATCAAAAAGTATTTCTTTGTCACGTGCAAACTCGATGTAAGTCTGACCTGGCAGCTTGGTATAATATCTGAAGCGTTGTCTGTATGCCTCCGGGACCAACTCATAGGCTTTTAAAATAGCAG
>NW_015579764.1:0-248 GCF_001515605.1 Sinocyclocheilus anshuiensis | reverse complement strand
GAACTAACATACAGTATATGATCACAGATCCAGCAGAAACTGAAGTCTGTAAGACTAATGGATCATTATTCAGAGGTACGAGAGTTCATTAATGCTGAAACAGTCAATCTGCAGTGCTTTGTCAAGAACTGATCATCATTTTATACATTTGATTTCATTTACAAAGTCTTGATTCTGTTCATCTGTCCATCTTTCCTGCAGATATTTTGATCATTCTTAAGACTGCAGTGTTTGCTGCTCCTACTGTG
>NW_015579763.1:0-248 GCF_001515605.1 Sinocyclocheilus anshuiensis | reverse complement strand
GCTCGCCCTAAGTCTGCGCCGACTCAGCAGCCCACGAAGCCAGCAACTGCCGCCCCTGCCGTTCAGCCCGCTAAGGCGCAGCAGACGCGGGGACACTCTCGCTCGGCCAAACGCTACCCTCTTCCCTTAGCGCCAGGGACCCCGACCCAAGACTGCGTTGGACCCGGCGCCTCAGGCATCATCTTGATCTGCAAGACAAGAATAGGACGGGGTCAGATCTCGCTACGGCCGGACCGCCCCTCAAGCAG
>NW_015579762.1:0-241 GCF_001515605.1 Sinocyclocheilus anshuiensis | reverse complement strand
GTGTGTGTGTGTGTGTGTGTGTGTGTGTGTGTGTGTGTTTATGCACGTCAGACAGATGGTCTACTTCCACTCTTGTGACTAACATAGACAAACAGCTCTATATTGGCTGATGGCTGGTGTCGTCCTCTTTAATCTCTGCTCACTCCTTCACTCTCTTTTTCTCTTTTAATTTATAACAGTGTATATCAAGAAAAGCAAAGCCAAAAAAAAAAAAAAGTTTGTAGTTTATGCAGTTAATAGA
>NW_015579761.1:0-248 GCF_001515605.1 Sinocyclocheilus anshuiensis | reverse complement strand
CATTCATGAACTATTTAAACACCACTGTGCCCTTTAACCTGACCTCAGTGTCATAGATGCTAGATGGTAGTATTGCACAAAATTTTGCAAGATGTATTGCACAAAATGTGTGGCAGAAAACAAATAAGACTGATTATCCATACATTTACATGGATAATCAAATATCTTGTGGGCCTCTTTTAGAAAATTCTAGGTAATTAAAGTACTGTGGTTTGATGAGCTGATTTTAAACAGTATTCAGGAAGCAG
>NW_015579760.1:0-248 GCF_001515605.1 Sinocyclocheilus anshuiensis | reverse complement strand
GTATGACGTCATAAAGGGTGGAATTCCTTGTATGGGCACTTCTCCAGGAAGAGGGAGCGCACACATCAACCAGAGCGAGAGCCAGAGCGCTGTAGGCAGTGCTGCACAGGACTTGCCACTTTGTTTTTAGAAATCAACAAAGAAATCAATAATGTTACCAAAGAGGTGAGCAAAGAGGTGTTTTTCGTTGTGAGGGAAAGATGACCTTGTTCAGCTTCCCAAAGAACCCAGCGTTAAGGGAACAGTGG
>NW_015579759.1:0-248 GCF_001515605.1 Sinocyclocheilus anshuiensis | reverse complement strand
TAGTTGGAGAAATAGATGATGCCACTATGACTGCTTACATTCCAGCATATGGTGATAGGATTGCTACAAGGCGTTTCTGTATGGAAAAACAGAGAAAAGGTGGTGATGATCTAAAAAGACTGTCCTTATTTGAAAAACTTAGAAGAAAGATGGGCACATTGACAAGCAATAAAGACACAGATCAAGATTTTGAGGAGGAGCATTCTATGCAGCCAACAAAGATACATCTGAGAAATAACAAAAGGGCC
>NW_015579758.1:0-248 GCF_001515605.1 Sinocyclocheilus anshuiensis | reverse complement strand
AATATGAATAACTATGACTGGGACTGTCATATACATAACATTATAGTGAGAACACTATTATAATAAAACGCTGTGAATTTTTAGCGTTTACTTGTCGTGTTTCTGCACGTTGTTGCATGAAGAACGCGTCCACAAAAGAAGTTCATTCAGAGCCGCGCAGACACGTTCACTTCTGTATTTGGGGCATTTTGTGCAGATAAGTCGCCTATAAGTCGTAATATTAATGTTATGTTGTATAAATAACGAAG
>NW_015579757.1:0-248 GCF_001515605.1 Sinocyclocheilus anshuiensis | reverse complement strand
GGCCATTTCATTTTTATTTTTCTATTTAAAACTTTTTGTTCATCACGCAGTGTGGACATGTCAAAGCCCATGCAGGACCGGTCAGCAGAATGCCTTGAAATAAAGAAGCAGCAGTAAAGCTAAGGACATCCGTCGCTCTAAATGTTGGAATTAATGCAATGAAGAAAATGGGGGACTTGGAATCCGGTTTTGAGGAAATGCAGGGTGTAAAGCTTGGCTATTTGGTTATCAAAGGCAAACAAATGTTT
>NW_015579756.1:0-248 GCF_001515605.1 Sinocyclocheilus anshuiensis | reverse complement strand
GGAGACCGGTCTTGCCAAGCTTCCTTGGAAGAACGAACTCGGAAGTATGCGAGGACACAGAACGCACTCTTAATGAGAATTGAGATGTACTGCGTTCTTGCTTAACCGACCGCATTGTCACAGCATAAGCAGCGGCCCAAACATTACAAACAAATGTCATAACTTATTAAAACATTCCATGCTATTATAGATATTATTTTCATATAATTGTATTTCATTACTAATACAAATTAGAAAGTGACTTTAAG
>NW_015579755.1:0-248 GCF_001515605.1 Sinocyclocheilus anshuiensis | reverse complement strand
TGATTTCTTGGCTAGATTTGACCCCTTTTCTTCTACTTGATTTTTATTTTTGTATGGGTATTTATTGACTATAAAAGCTGGTTTCATCAACTAGGCATCAAGTGTAGACTTGGAAAATGGCGAGGGTTAATGTTGTCAGTTGGGACATGCCCATTATTTTTACATTTATATTGTAGGTTTGACCCCTTATCGTTTAATTGGAAGTTTTGTTCTGGTATCAGTTGTTATTGATCTTCGTGGATGGCGAG
>NW_015579754.1:0-248 GCF_001515605.1 Sinocyclocheilus anshuiensis | reverse complement strand
TGTCATTACATGGACAAAATAGCATGCATTTTACCTGTCTCTGATAGTCACACAGTTGTTTATGCGCCCGTGTGCATAACTCCAGAGAGGTTTATAACTCTGCTGTAATTTTTAGAGCAGTAACATCTGAAACGAAAGAATTAGTGCCAGCTTCTCTTTTTTTGTTAATCATGAAAGTGTCGGCATTTTTCTGTATTGTGGATGTGTGTAATGATAATTCCTTAGAAATACAGTATGGACGATTACAA
>NW_015579753.1:0-248 GCF_001515605.1 Sinocyclocheilus anshuiensis | reverse complement strand
TTATGGGTTTACATGAAAATGGGTTATGCGATGTATGTGGTGTATTTGAAAATGTATATCATGTATGTTTTAGGTGTGGTAAATATAGTGTATAACGTGACATTATTTAATCACTTTGGGGAGGAAAGAATGACATGAAGATATTTTAGGTAAAGGTTTAATGGATAGACAGGCATACAGAGCTAATTATATACATATATATATACCTAATCTGGGGCATGAAGAGCTAATTGTGAGTGTTAGAGGAG
>NW_015579752.1:0-248 GCF_001515605.1 Sinocyclocheilus anshuiensis | reverse complement strand
GAGATATAAAATCATAACACCGTGAAAAACTTTGCGGTTTATAGTTCACTACGGTGTGACGAGGCCTAGCGCGGTAGCGCTTTTAAACACTACGATAAGGTCAAGAAAATCTAGCAATTTTAGGCGAAAAAGTTAGAACAAGCATTTGTGTTGTTAGGCTATATTGTTCTTATTGTCTCTATAAAGATTTGGACGTTTATTCGTTTATGAACGCTGTTACAGAATTTGTCTTAGTGACATTCAATGGA
>NW_015579751.1:0-248 GCF_001515605.1 Sinocyclocheilus anshuiensis | reverse complement strand
CTTGTTAAGGTGGGTGGTTAGCATTTACAGCGACTAAAAACACCAGCCACCACAAGGACCGTATACCTTTTCCGCGTATCTTGTGCTGATTCCATATTCTCTCATTCTAATTCATTAGACTTCAATTAACATGTCATCCCTGCTGTTATGAATCAATGGCTCTTGGTGACAGGTGATGAATTTTTCAGCTTAAAAAGCTAAATATCATTTATTCAAATCACCTGCTAAGGTCTCAGGTGCTAAATGAG
>NW_015579750.1:0-248 GCF_001515605.1 Sinocyclocheilus anshuiensis | reverse complement strand
GTTTAGAAAATGGTAATAAAATATGACAAGTACTCAGAGTTAAACAAATTCATCTTGATAATGTCAGTTAGAAAGGTATGTAAAGAATTAGGTTGAATAGCTGTCAGCTGTTAAATTTAAATACACAATTAGATAATACCAATTTAGGTCAACCAATGCTCAATTTTGTTCAGTCTGTGGTGTAAAAATGTCGCATTAGCATGTAAAGAAAAACACTTAAGCAAAACATGGTCAGGTCAAAGTGTCTG
>NW_015579749.1:0-248 GCF_001515605.1 Sinocyclocheilus anshuiensis | reverse complement strand
GTGAATAAATAAATGCAGATGGAGTTGGCCCCTCAATGCCAGTTTTAATGCACTGTCAGCCACATGGGCCAAAGCCCAGGGGCGTAATTTCCACTGGGGACAGGGGGGACATGCCCCCCCCCACTTTCAAATTCGTTTGTTATGATTTTTCATATCGCCACGGAGGAGCAGGACAGAGCAGGGCACAGACGCGCGTCCGCGTCCAGTCAGCGATGAAACGCCAGAAGCAGCAACAGATGACTTTAATG
>NW_015579748.1:0-248 GCF_001515605.1 Sinocyclocheilus anshuiensis | reverse complement strand
ACACACACACACACACACAGAGCCTTACCTGGGAATGCGTTGGGGTCGGGGTTCTTGTTGCACCAGTCGGTGTCGCAGCACATGGGGTAGATGCCGGTGTCGTGTTTGGCGGAGGGAGCGCAGACGAAGGGCCGGTCTCGTGGGATCAGCTCGTTCTCACTGATGCACCAGCTCTGCTGTGTGGTCACTCCGCCGGATTTAGTGATGGACACGTAACACAGGCCGTCCGTGGCACACGTGTGGTTCGG
>NW_015579747.1:0-248 GCF_001515605.1 Sinocyclocheilus anshuiensis | reverse complement strand
GCCATTGCGTCCAACATTCCCCATATGCGGAACTGGAGCTTGGTTGGGGAGATTCAGTGCTCACACTCTCATCTCCATCGACAACCACTTTCACCTGATGAGCCCAATGTAGCGCTATCCTCGGTATCAGATGACCCAAGAGAAAGAGTATCTGGATACCGCCAAGCACCTCGAGAGCCGGACATGCTCGTGTGAATGCTGACTACTATCCCTCGGGAGAGAACAGAATGAAAGGAACTCCTGAAAGG
>NW_015579746.1:0-248 GCF_001515605.1 Sinocyclocheilus anshuiensis | reverse complement strand
GCTAAGGGGTTGCTAAGATGTTATGGGTGGTTGCTAGGATGTTCCGGGTTTCTAAGATGTTTTGGGTGGTTGCTAAGGGGTTGCTAAGATGTTTCTGGTTGTTAAGGGGTTGCTAAGATGTTCTGGGTGGTTGCTAGGATGTTCCAGGTTTCGAAGATGTTCTGGGTGGTTGCTAAGATGTTCTGGGTTGCTAAGATGTTATTGGTGGTTGCTAAGGGGTTGCTAAGATGTTATGGGTGGTTGCTAGG
>NW_015579745.1:0-248 GCF_001515605.1 Sinocyclocheilus anshuiensis | reverse complement strand
GGAACTTCGGAGTGGGTTTGTGAATCATTTGATTCAGATTGGAACGTCGGAGCAGGTTTGTGAATCTTGATTCAGTTCGGCACTTCGAAACACATATCGCAAGTCCATTAAGGTAGTGCAGTTAAAATAATAATAATAAAAAAAGAAAATAAATAAAGAAAGATACACAGATTCAAATCCCAAGAAAATTAACCATGGTTATATTATAGTAAAAGTGCAGTAACCATGTTTTTTTGGCTGAATTTTCC
>NW_015579744.1:0-248 GCF_001515605.1 Sinocyclocheilus anshuiensis | reverse complement strand
ATGTTTCAGTCTTTCTACTTTAAAATTTCACGTTTAATTCAATGCATTACTTCCTGATTCTTTGTATTTATTTGAGAAATTTACTATCAATTTCTGAGTGAAAATTTTTGTTTCAGTATAGAGTCTCGCATGTGCTTCACACGAGAGGCACTATTTATTTGTGTCCTTCATGGGGTTGCAGCATAGAGTTTCTTTCTTTCTTACGCTGTACATTATAACTCTCTTTTTTCCGACCTTCCAGTCATTTT
>NW_015579743.1:0-248 GCF_001515605.1 Sinocyclocheilus anshuiensis | reverse complement strand
TCGGTGTACAGCGGTCATGCCATCGTGGAGTGAGATAATGTCTGGTATGAGAAGGTGTAGCATTTTTTACTTGTGCTTTGATTTATTATATGAAAATGTGAAATAGTGAGAGAGAAGCAGTGAGAGACTTGGCTTATACTAAATCCAAAGATACTTTATTTTTTTCAACAATAACAAAATAAATATTTCGTAAACCTTCATGTAGTAGTTTTCAAATCCTTATCAGTTGTTTTTTTTTTTTTTCCTGG
>NW_015579742.1:0-248 GCF_001515605.1 Sinocyclocheilus anshuiensis | reverse complement strand
TCAGCCGCAGACCAGCAAATCACTGAGAACGCGCTATAATCCTGATGAGTCATAGCAACAGAGCAGAGACGAGAAAGCTGCGGAGAATCTGCTCACCCGGAAGCAACCGCAACTGGTAGATTTAAAGAAAATTAATGCCGTTTGGCAGATAAATCATTTTATGTACTTACTCCTAACTCTTTAAGCTTTAAGTTACATTTCAAATTTTTAGGCCCATAGTATTCAATGGCTGACTGTAGTAGGTGATT
>NW_015579741.1:0-248 GCF_001515605.1 Sinocyclocheilus anshuiensis | reverse complement strand
TGCTTGGATGATTAAAATGACGTGTGCGTATCACGCTGCCATAACCGAAACCAAGGTGAAGAAGAGGCATGTCATTGACCCCTGCATAGGTTAGTATGGGTATTGTACACGCTCTACTTTATATGCTCGTGTAGTAATTTGGCTCTATCGAACATGCAACACTGTCCTCGTTTAATCTGGGAATGAAGATAAAATGTCCTCTGTTGTTGTGCTGTGTAGTTGGGCTTTGTGCTGCAATGCCTCACTGG
>NW_015579740.1:0-248 GCF_001515605.1 Sinocyclocheilus anshuiensis | reverse complement strand
GAGAGACAATCATTTATAGTTTTTATGAGTTCTTTAGATACATCCGACTGATTTCTGTATTTCAGACCGATTTTGAATTTTCTTTTCTTCATCTTCATTACAGTTGATTGATCCTCAGTAAGAAGACAAATGAGTGGCTTTTTGTTTCCAAACAGGTTATTCATCATTGCTGCACTTCTGTCATTCTTGTCCAGTTGTGGCAAAAGAACAACATTGACTGAGGCCATTTCAGTGAGGATCTGCAGCTG
>NW_015579739.1:0-248 GCF_001515605.1 Sinocyclocheilus anshuiensis | reverse complement strand
TTTATTTGACCCTCTTACTCTAGCACTTTCTATTCTATTTTAATTATACTTTATCTATTCATCTTCTTTTTTATAAAAAAAAAAAACACTAGTTTTCTATTTTTCTATTCTATCTACTTGTTTTTCTTTGTGTATGTGTTTTTTACACACATATATACACATATATAAATACCTTGCTAAGTGTACTGCATTAGGCTAACCGGGACTTGTCATTTGCACTTACATATTGTTGCTCTTTTGTTAGTTTT
>NW_015579738.1:0-248 GCF_001515605.1 Sinocyclocheilus anshuiensis | reverse complement strand
GGAGGAGACCAGCGGCCTGCAGGAAGATAAAGAGGTGAGAGAATGTCTCACAGACACGGCATGAGCATGTGTGACGCCAGCCGATAGCACTCTATTATCTGAAACAAGCTGTGATGATGCAGTTAATACCAAAGTGTGCACACTTCTTGATTTGTGCTGGATGCAAGAGGGACATGAGCCTAAGTTTATTTGTACAGTATAGCACATTTCTACGGTGGCCGAGAAGTGCAAAACAAATCACAATTCTG
>NW_015579737.1:0-248 GCF_001515605.1 Sinocyclocheilus anshuiensis | reverse complement strand
AGACAGACAGACAGATAGATAGATAGATAGATAGACAGACAGATATATAGATCTATAAAGGTCTAGTTGCCAGGGTTTGGATTATGTTGTCACACCTTGCGTCATTCCATCTATTCCTAGCCACAGACGCAGGTACACACACACACACACACACATGGCCTTTTCCCTCGCTGTCAGAATTTAATTAGATCTCTCCAGCTCGGCTTCATTCCCTCGATCTATTTTTTCCTTCATTTGTTCTCCTTTCT
>NW_015579736.1:0-248 GCF_001515605.1 Sinocyclocheilus anshuiensis | reverse complement strand
GAGCCGGAGGGACGAGGGAGCCCGGTGGAGCCAGTGGACTGATGGACCATGGTAGAGAAGAGGGAACTAGGAGCCATGGTGGAGCCGACAGGTTGATGGGCCGAGGAGGAGTCCGGGGCTTAGAGGCTGGAGACAGAGGCAAGGGATTCTCCAGCCACGGTGACGATGGAGGATAGCAGACCCGCGGAGCTCGCACCATACCAATGGTGGGCTGAGGGCGAGCAGAGGGGCTGCCAGACGACAGAGGA
>NW_015579735.1:0-248 GCF_001515605.1 Sinocyclocheilus anshuiensis | reverse complement strand
TAGGTGAATGAAAAGATGGGAAATGCATCATACTTGGTCCAGTTTACGCAGTATTGATGGATCTTGTCATTGTACGTCCCTGGAGGACATGGCTCACAGCCTTGTGAATTCACACAAGAAATATCTTGCAGTCAGATGCCTATTTTTTTTTGTTTTAAATAAAAAAACGGATCAGTTATCTCTATTCAGACTCACCTGTTGCGCTGGGCTGGTGTCCCTTGCCACACTCTTCAATGCATCTAGAGCAT
>NW_015579734.1:0-248 GCF_001515605.1 Sinocyclocheilus anshuiensis | reverse complement strand
GTTTTGTACAGATGTTTTCAAACAAATCGGGTCTTTACTGCAGATAACACACATGGATCTTGTCTCACACAGTAGAATTACTGAGTTTTGACAACTGCACTGCAGTTCCTGCATTCACCAGCACTCTTTAGACAACATATTTAAACAGTCATCTCTACATTACCAAATTTACCAAATAGGCCTATTTCCTACATGCACAGTAAATCACACTGGGGAGAAAAAATGTTGCACTGCACTGGTTTAGCATG
>NW_015579733.1:0-248 GCF_001515605.1 Sinocyclocheilus anshuiensis | reverse complement strand
GTCCGTGGGGGCTGGCCCGGCGGAGAAGCTCTTACTGTGATCCTCAGATCTCCCAGAGCACCAGCCGGCGGTCCTCTGCTCGAGCCAGAGAGACTGGGACAGGTAGCGGCAGAGGGTGCCCCTCTTTTCAGAAAAGAGAGGCAAGATCGCAACGATGTCATGCTCATACGCCCACAGTAGACGCATGAGTCATCTACGAACAAAGCTTCAGCATGTTGGATGCCCAGACACTGAAGACAACGATCGTG
>NW_015579732.1:0-248 GCF_001515605.1 Sinocyclocheilus anshuiensis | reverse complement strand
GTGTGTGTGTGTGTGTGTGTGTGTGCGAGTGTGAGTGTGTGTGTGAGTGTGTGTGTATGAGAGTGAATGAAATGGGTTCTCAATGCATTCTCATGACTTAACTGATCCTTATTCATGGATTGTGTGAAAAATAAATGTATATAATATACATACAATAAAAAAGTTTGTGGTTGGTAAGACGAAAAAAAAAAGGTATTTTTGAAAAATATTATTACAATTTAAAATAGCTGTTTTCTATGTGATTATAT
>NW_015579731.1:0-246 GCF_001515605.1 Sinocyclocheilus anshuiensis | reverse complement strand
GTATTGTTGACCTTTTTTAGCATGCATCTTTCATTAGCCTATGTCATAAGTCATACACTGAATTAAGTTATCTTATCAGTAATATAGTCATTATCCAAATAATGCATTAAGTGTTCATTTATTTAATCTGTTCTATCATGCCTGCATTACCACTTATGCCACTTTTACTATAGTGTTATTATCCCTTTATTTACTGTAAAATTCTAATATATATATATATATATATATATATATATATATATATAT
>NW_015579730.1:0-248 GCF_001515605.1 Sinocyclocheilus anshuiensis | reverse complement strand
TTTAGAAGAGATCTCAACAACTTTACAAATTGTGCATCAAGTGAAATACTTGAACGGCACTAAATGAAGGGGGAATGAATTCAAAGTTAAAGACTATATTGAGAGAGAAATTATGCCGTAATAAGCATAATGTTACTTTTTATAAGATAATGTTTATGTACTTAGGCATATAATTTGTTGTTGGAAATAGTAATGTAGCGGAAATCCAGAGTCTCTAGCTAAAGAGAAATATCTGAGCACAGTGTGTG
>NW_015579729.1:0-248 GCF_001515605.1 Sinocyclocheilus anshuiensis | reverse complement strand
CTATTGGAGTCTTTACATGCTTTTCCTGTCTGCTTCTCAGAGAAAGACATGAAAGAGGAAAAGGATTGTGGGTGGTGATTGTTTATCAAGAAGTGTTTCTTAAAGAAAAAAAAAATTGTGATTGACAAAACCTCTTGTGAGAGAAACAATGCTGAACTAGCAGAAAAGCATTTTTAAGTTGTTCAGTCATGTTTGTTCAAATGATTTTAGTGTAAATGGTAAAATGCACATAAACAAACATGCATTAG
>NW_015579728.1:0-248 GCF_001515605.1 Sinocyclocheilus anshuiensis | reverse complement strand
TTTTGGTAATATCAAAATAGTTTAATGATTAGGCTTGGCAACTAGTAGATAAGTTACACTGATAAAATGTATAAACTGAAACCAATAGTTGTTTATTGAGAAAGCATATTGTTTTTGCAACCTTTTCCTGAAGTGAAATGTACCCTAAATTATATAAATACGCCTGCATGTACCCTTAACCCAGGTTTAAACCTAACTATACCATGAATACCATGAACACATGAGGGTGGCCTCATGTATTATGGTGA
>NW_015579727.1:0-248 GCF_001515605.1 Sinocyclocheilus anshuiensis | reverse complement strand
GTGGGCAGGTTCATGCCCTGCTCGTCTGCGGATGCGCCGTTGGCGATCTGCGCGTGGCTGGGGTCAGGTGTGCACGGCATGCTGCTCATCTGTAGGAGGCTGTGCAGGCGGCTGGCTTTGTCGTCCGAGCTGCCGCTGCTCCGTGACGGGGTGCTGGGGATGGAGTAGCTGCCGCCTGCGCTGGAGTTGGATGAGGTTTTCTTGGTGAAGCGTGAGGTGAGTTTGGAGATGGTTTTGGGGAGGCCGCC
>NW_015579726.1:0-248 GCF_001515605.1 Sinocyclocheilus anshuiensis | reverse complement strand
CCGAAAAAGAAACAATATAATCAGAATAGTGTTCAATCAATAATACAAAAAAAAATGCTGTGACAAAGTGATACAACACCGGGTGATGTTGAAATGGCATCTGTCAAAACCGTTTTCCGTCTAAATATCTGGTAAGACAATTGCACATTGCTCCCTCAAAAACAATCAAGAAGATTCCAATGTATTGAGCAATGGAAACCGTGCATCATCCAGAATCATTCAAAGAAAGTACATTTAATTATACCCTT
>NW_015579725.1:0-248 GCF_001515605.1 Sinocyclocheilus anshuiensis | reverse complement strand
CTGCGATCACAGCTGACTCCATCAATTGGTACACACTGTCAAACGCAGCTTTAGAGCCAATTAGCATGCATGCACAGATACTGCATTTAACCAGATTACCAGAGCGCCTCTAAAGCCCTGGCCAGAGCACACATGTCCAGTCTGCATTGACCTCCATGGCATCACAGAAGGGCGATTTCTGGCAGTTGGTGGGCAGTCAGAATTTAGGGCTGGGACAATAAATCGATGCATCGCGATTCGTGGATCGA
>NW_015579724.1:0-248 GCF_001515605.1 Sinocyclocheilus anshuiensis | reverse complement strand
CAAACCTGTAAGACCTTTGTTCATCTTCGGAACACAAATTGAGATTTTTTTTATGAAATCCGAAATCTCTCAGACCCTGCATAGACAGCAATGCAACTGAAATGTCCCCAGGTCCAGAAATGTAGCAAGGACATTTAAAATAGTCCATGTGACATCAGTGGTTCAACCACAATTTTACGAAGCTACGAGAATATTTTTTGTGAGCAAAGAAAACAAAAATAATGACTTTATTAAACAATTCTTCTCCT
>NW_015579723.1:0-248 GCF_001515605.1 Sinocyclocheilus anshuiensis | reverse complement strand
AAAAAAAAAAAAGCTAATAAAAATGCCAAAAAAACCACACAAAATGTAAAACTTGAAAATATAAAAAAAAATCTTTACAAATATTAGTACAAACTATAATAGTATCTCAATGATACTAAAATAATATTAGGGCTCTGTACATAAAGACTCATGCATGTGAAATGAGATGCAAGAAAGAAAAAAAGAAGATGAATATAAAATTAAAAACTAAGTTGAGAAGAGAATTGAATTGCCTGAGGAAAAGCCCT
>NW_015579722.1:0-248 GCF_001515605.1 Sinocyclocheilus anshuiensis | reverse complement strand
TGTGACAGTTTTAAAAATACAGGGAATCTACAAAAAAAAAAAAGTAGTGTATTAAGAATATTAGTAGTAACATATTGCATAAGAACAATGAAATATATCTATATATATATATATATATATACACATATACGTGTGTGTGTGTGAGACATAACGCCCCCTCCCAGAAGGCGCGTCCTCGCGCTGTCGAAACTACATGGGGAGGGGTGGGTGGGAACTTGGGAGGAGGTTCCGGAGGAGGACGGACACCT
>NW_015579721.1:0-248 GCF_001515605.1 Sinocyclocheilus anshuiensis | reverse complement strand
GGAGCCCTCCCTGGGCTTAACTGGAGATCCGGAGCCCTTTCTGGGCTGAACTGGGGATCAGGAGCCCGTCCTGGTCTAAACAAGGAATCAGGAGCCCTCTCTGGCCTTAACTGGGGATCAAGATCCCTTACTGGGCTAAACGAGGAATCAGGAGCCCTCCCTGGGCTAAATGGGGAATCAGGAGCCCTCCATGGGCTTAGCTGGGGGTCAGGAGCCCTCACTGGGCTAAACGGGGGATCCGGAGCCCT
>NW_015579720.1:0-248 GCF_001515605.1 Sinocyclocheilus anshuiensis | reverse complement strand
CACTCACTCACACACACACACACACACACACTCATTCACACACACACTCACACACACTCATTCACACACACTCACTCATTTACACACACTCACACTCACTCATTCACACACACTCTCACACACTCATTCACACACACTCACTCATTCACACACACACACTCATTCACACACTCATTCACACACTCACACTCACTCATTCACACGCACTCACTCACACACACACACTCTCATTCACACACACACACACT
>NW_015579719.1:0-248 GCF_001515605.1 Sinocyclocheilus anshuiensis | reverse complement strand
ATCATCTTACTGTCTCTTTCGAAATCTTTAGGAACTCCCTGGTGAACTTTCAGAAAGCAGCTAGAAAGGCAAGAGCTAAATTCCTCTCTGATGTTATCAGTAAATATTTTCATACCCCAAAAAGCTTGTTCAGTACTATAAATTCAATAATTAATCCCTGTACTTCTAATGATGCAGAACCATCCGCTGACATATGTGAGAGATTTGAGGTTTTTCATTGAAAAGATTGATGGCATTCGATCCTCCCT
>NW_015579718.1:0-247 GCF_001515605.1 Sinocyclocheilus anshuiensis | reverse complement strand
ATGATTTTTCATTATATATATATATATATATATATATATATATATTATGTTAAATATAAATGTTAAAATAAAATGTAAAAAATATATTTGCTTCCTATATATTGCAATCCAAGAAAAAAAATATTTATGTCTCATTTGAAGAAAAACTTTATTAGTTGTCTGTAACGTGTGAACATATAACACGTTTGAATACAAATCAGCAAAGAACATACTTTGCAATGTTCCAAAAAAAAAAAAAAAAACTATT
>NW_015579717.1:0-248 GCF_001515605.1 Sinocyclocheilus anshuiensis | reverse complement strand
ACAGTGAGTTACTGCATCCTACACTTCTATAGTCATTTTTGCCCTAAAGGTTTTTTTATTGCACCAAAAAAAATCATAATGTAGTTTTACTTGACCACTTTTCAATCTCTTTCTGTTCTTCCGAGGTGAAGTGCGCAATATCATATAATATTCCCCACATTCCCTCCCTCTGGAATTACTTGAACAAACATATTAGTCTGGTTCCAAACTCACGCCATTGGTTGAGTCAATGCTGTTATGTCTGGCCT
>NW_015579716.1:0-248 GCF_001515605.1 Sinocyclocheilus anshuiensis | reverse complement strand
ACTCTGTTGATGATCGTTTATATGTCACAGTTAGACATTGTGTTTAAAATGAAATGTTGTAAAATGTGAAAATGAAAAGGATTTAATAAATTCAGATTTTAATTTGGCGTGTCTGTAAAAAAAATATATAAATATATATACATAAAATCTCATTATAGTCAACGATTGTACCCTGTCAAAGCCAATTTTGTACCCTTTTTGAAGGGTCCATTTTTGAACTGTTAAATAAAGGTACAAAATTGACACCA
>NW_015579715.1:0-248 GCF_001515605.1 Sinocyclocheilus anshuiensis | reverse complement strand
ATTGAAGTCGTTACCAAGAGGGTTCTCAACTACACTCTTAAAAGGTTGTTTTAGCAGCAATGCCATAGAACTACTTTTGGTTCCCCAAAGCAGCTTTCAGTGAGCAGTTCTTAAACTAAAGAAATGGAAAGGTCCTGTGAATGTTAAACAGTCAAATAACAATTGACAAACAACCTTTATTTTTTTTGGTGTACAAATCATCAAGTAAGATTTAACAGTTCTTACCATCAGCACACTATTGCAGTCCT
>NW_015579714.1:0-248 GCF_001515605.1 Sinocyclocheilus anshuiensis | reverse complement strand
CTGACCTTTACAACCAAAAATCGACGTTGAATCAACGTCTGCTTGTTATCTGGGGAATGTCCAACATAAAACCAACTTTACCGCACTCCGGGCCAGCTGCAGCATTCCTGTCTGTTTGAGCCTGGCGCATACTATTTCGACTCGTGCTTTGACAAACTGTTCGAACCCGATATTCAGACCATTATTGACTTCACTCTACGCCACTGCAGTTTAATGACCAACAACATTCTGAGGATTCAAGGAACTAC
>NW_015579713.1:0-248 GCF_001515605.1 Sinocyclocheilus anshuiensis | reverse complement strand
CTGAATCAAAAGATACACGATCTGAATCAAAAGATACATGAACCTACTCCGAAGTCCCGATCTGAATCAAATGTTTCACGAACCCGCTCCGAAGTTCCGATCTCAAATGATTCGCGATACATGCTCTGAATTCCCGATCTAATTCAAATGATTCACGCTCCAAAGTCCCGATCTAATTCAAATGATTCGTTATTCACGCTCTGCGCTCCTCAGTCTCGATTTGAATCATATGATTCACGCTCTGCGCT
>NW_015579712.1:0-248 GCF_001515605.1 Sinocyclocheilus anshuiensis | reverse complement strand
CCAAAACAGTGGAGCACAGCACAGGGTCAGGTGCGAGATGCTGCACGCTTATTTCTGTCTCTAACCATCAGTCATTGCGTTTCAACATGCTTGCGGATTGCATAAAGAAACCGCTTCAGTGCATCAGATTTCATTATTAATCGTCTGTGATGCCATAGAATGATAGATATTGCAGTGTTCAGGGGATTTTGAAACTGAAATCGAAGGTGGTTTTGTGCTGACCACTGTATTAAATATGATGCACTACT
>NW_015579711.1:0-247 GCF_001515605.1 Sinocyclocheilus anshuiensis | reverse complement strand
CTAATCACAGAACCGGCTTTACTGACAAGATACGCATGACAATCGTATTCGATTAATCGTGCAGCCCTACATTCAAATATAAAGACAGTTTTTGGTTGAATTCATGGTTGAATGCTGAACTTGATGAATGCAGCAACACAACAATATTTGCAAAACTTGGGAATATGGAATTAGATTATTTACTTTATCCAAATGTTATTTATTTGAATTATTATTATTATTATTATTATTATTATTATTATTATTA
>NW_015579710.1:0-248 GCF_001515605.1 Sinocyclocheilus anshuiensis | reverse complement strand
CCAAAACAGTGGAGCACAGCACAGGGTCAGGTGCGAGATGCTGCATGCTTATTTCTGTCTCTAACCATCAGTCATTGCGTTTCAACATGCTTCCGGATTGCATAAAGAAACCGCTTCAGTGCATCAGATTTCATTATTAATAGTCTGTGATGCCATAGAATGATAGATATTGCAGTGTTCAGGGGATTTTGAAACTGAAATCAAAGGTGGTTTTGTGCTGACCACTGTATTAAATATGATGCACTACT
>NW_015579709.1:0-248 GCF_001515605.1 Sinocyclocheilus anshuiensis | reverse complement strand
CCCTAGCAGGGGAGATAGCACTGTCTAGGCAAGGGCTCAAGGAGAATGCTACTTAAAACCCTAAGCAGAGGAGCAATCACTGAGCTAGCACATAGCTACCCCCAGATAGCTCGGTACCTAGGAAGGGGCTACCATAAGGGGGACCGACTGAGACTACTCAGACCACAGAGAGTGGGCTATCTACTTAAAACCCTGGGCAGGGTAGCAATCACTGAGCTATCACATAGCTATCCTCAGATAGCTAGGCT
>NW_015579708.1:0-248 GCF_001515605.1 Sinocyclocheilus anshuiensis | reverse complement strand
AGTGTAATGTATGGAAAATGTACAGAGCCATTTCTGCACAGGTTGGGAGAGGAAAAACAGGATTATGGAGAGGATAACAGTCATAACAGGCAATGGATGACAAAACTCTAACCCTAAGTGTGTTGGAAATATTGCAAATATACAAATGTGTGCACACCACAGTGAACTTTTGTTTGGAAAGAAAAAAACTGGTGTGTGTTACTTCCGGGTGTGCCTCACACGTCCTGAAAAGTGAAGCTGCGGGCTCT
>NW_015579707.1:0-248 GCF_001515605.1 Sinocyclocheilus anshuiensis | reverse complement strand
AGTGTGGACGTGCTAGTGGTTACCGACCACTTTACGAAGATGGCACATGCCTTTGCATGTAGCAACCAGTCAGCTAAACAAGTAGCTCGCCAACTATGGGACAGATATTTTTGCATCTATGGGTTCCCAGAAAGGATCCATGCTGATCAGGGTGCAAACTTTGAGAGTGAGCTGATTCAGGAGTTGATGCAGCTTGCAGGTGTCAGGAAGTCAAGGACAACGGCTTATCATCCTATGGGGAATGGTCT
>NW_015579706.1:0-248 GCF_001515605.1 Sinocyclocheilus anshuiensis | reverse complement strand
AAAAATGTAATATTTTGGACTTAAACTCACTTTTGTGTTTAATACATTGGCCAAAACTTCAAAATCATGAAATCATGAAACACAATCATGAAAATGTCATATTTTGAATATGTGTTATATAAAACTGTCCTTAGAAGAGGAGATCATGATCACGAGACCCAAAAACTTCCTCTATTCCTATACATTCCAATTGCTTGATGTCGTGTCCCAATTCATTAAAATGTCTCGCTACTGAAGAGGTTATGTCT
>NW_015579705.1:0-248 GCF_001515605.1 Sinocyclocheilus anshuiensis | reverse complement strand
CTGCCCGTTAAAACACGCCAGGTGCAGAGCAGAGTTTCCATACGCGTTCGGCTCCTTAATCTGAAGAGAGAGACACCGATCACGTGATTAATGGTGCTGTTTTGGTCAGCTGGCTGGGTTTTTAGTAATCATGATGTCAAGGCGGTCACAATCTAAGCCATGTAAATACAGTCAAATTAAACTAGAATTAAACTAGGACACTAGAAGGATCATGTGACACTGAAGACTGGAATAATGATGCTGAAAAT
>NW_015579704.1:0-248 GCF_001515605.1 Sinocyclocheilus anshuiensis | reverse complement strand
CATTCTAATATGCTGATTTGCCGCTCAAGAAACATTTCTTATTATCAGTGTTCATATTTTCCACCTGTGTTCCAGCTTGAGTTTGATGGCCTGCTCCTTGCGCTCTCGCTTGAGCCGCTCCAGCTCACGAAGGAGCTCGGTTTGTTCTGCTCGATCTCGCTGGGCCTGAGCCTTTTCATCCTCCTCCAGATCCTCCTCCTGCACCTCCTCCTCCAGCTTCTGCTTCGGCTGCAGTCTCCTCTGCTTCT
>NW_015579703.1:0-248 GCF_001515605.1 Sinocyclocheilus anshuiensis | reverse complement strand
TCGTTGGTCAAAAGGTGTGGCTTTCCTCCAAGAATATTCCTCTCCAATCCGTTTGTAATAAGCTAGCTCCCAAAGTTATTGGCCCGTTTTCTGTCACCAAAATTCTTAGTCCGGTGGCAGTCCACCTCAAACTTCCTCCAGCGTACAGGAGAATTCATCCCGTGTTCCATGTCTCCAAATCGAAGCCCGTTTTTCGTTCACCCATTAATCCACCTGCCCCGGTTCCCCCACCGCCGCGTCTCGTAGAC
>NW_015579702.1:0-248 GCF_001515605.1 Sinocyclocheilus anshuiensis | reverse complement strand
GTGAAAAATTTAAGGGGTCTGAATACTTTCCGTACCCACTGTACATCGGTTTTCGTTCAGTGATTGTTGTATGAGTCAAAACATATAATCACTTAACACATGACTTTTTAAAAAAATAGTTTATAAACTGAAATTACATCAATACACCATGACAAATACACACACACAAAAAAA
Source organism: Sinocyclocheilus anshuiensis (assembly GCF_001515605.1). Taxonomy (NCBI): domain Eukaryota; kingdom Metazoa; phylum Chordata; class Actinopteri; order Cypriniformes; family Cyprinidae; genus Sinocyclocheilus; species Sinocyclocheilus anshuiensis. The sequence goes on along the minus strand of NW_015579702.1, from coordinate 74 downwards.
TAAATTATAATAAATATATATATAAATATATATTTAAAAAAAAATAAAAATAAATAAATAAATAAATAATAATA
>NW_015579701.1:0-248 GCF_001515605.1 Sinocyclocheilus anshuiensis | reverse complement strand
TGTGTTCTCACCTCAAACGGGTAGTGGCACTGAGAGGCCTGGTTCTGAGTCGGCTTGCAGCCTCCTTGGTGCCCAATTCTCCAGAGTTCCCTGACCGGGCAAACCCTGTCGAGTCCTCCAGCACTTCGGCGGCCAGACGTGGCGGAGCGTCTGGCGCCAGGCCTTTCAACCAATTAATTCCTGAAAACTGGTGTGAGGCTAGCGCCCATATGAGTGACCCTGTTGGGATCCCATATGTATATGTCCAT
>NW_015579700.1:0-248 GCF_001515605.1 Sinocyclocheilus anshuiensis | reverse complement strand
ATTTTATATGTTACCTGGGAATCTGATCCATGACCTTGGTGTTGCTAGCAGCATGCTCACTACCTTATAAGGCATTACACTAAAACAAGTCTCACATTAAAATAAAGCCTTGGGAATCATACAACTCTGCTTAGACATGAGGTGGTTAAATTTGTTCACAAACTGAATAATTTACCTTAATAACAAAACAAAATTTAGTAGTTTTTTTATGTCTATCATTGTTTCATTGTGGATATCAACTAAATGTT
>NW_015579699.1:0-248 GCF_001515605.1 Sinocyclocheilus anshuiensis | reverse complement strand
TGTTATTGAAATCAAATATTTTACAGTGTTGTGATGCTTGTACTGAGAGTATGTCTGTGCACGAGCACTCAAGCTCTTTGGCTTCTCTATAAATATTTCAAAACAGTCAATGATAGAAGTGCAATTGTTAAAGTTATCCCTGAAACACATGGGCAGACTGACCTGAATTTGTTGTTTTGATGGCCAATATATAAGTGGTGACAGTCTAACATACATGACATCTAATGTACTATTAAATATTCTGAAAA
>NW_015579698.1:0-248 GCF_001515605.1 Sinocyclocheilus anshuiensis | reverse complement strand
ATTAGTTACAAGCTTTCCAATTCAAACACCTACAGATCTAAATTATTGATTCAAAGCAAGTCTGATCTGCATGTTTAAGAGCACTTGGCATGGTCCAATGGCCCCATTGGTGACTGTATTACTGATTGGATCTGGGGGTGAGATTTATTCCACCAGCTGATCTCAGTCTAATCATTAGCATAAATATCCACACTCAGAGCGTCCCACTGGGACTGAGGGGAACTATGGAATCGTTAATGCTCATGAAG
>NW_015579697.1:0-248 GCF_001515605.1 Sinocyclocheilus anshuiensis | reverse complement strand
CCCATCAGATGTGTAATCAATGAACTCCACCCGAATGTTCGTTTCAAAAACATGATACTCGCAGGTGTCTGGTTTGGGCGTGGTAAACCTGACATGTCCACCTATCTTAAGCAATTTGTGGATGACATTCTAAAAGTCAATTTACAAGGTCTGGAATGGAAGCACCCACATACGAAAACAATTGTGGTGTCTAAGGTTTTCCCTATCATATGCTCATGTGACGCAGTAGCCCGATGTGTGCTTCAAGG
>NW_015579696.1:0-248 GCF_001515605.1 Sinocyclocheilus anshuiensis | reverse complement strand
TTCAGTTTCAGCACATTCCCCTCAAAAGGTCTGTGCACAGCCCTGGTATGTAACATATTTTATGTTCATCTGCAAGTACAATTAGCTTACCTTCTGTTACCAGGACGTAAAACTAATCACCTATCTGAACGATCGGGTTAGTGCTGCTTCCTCAAGAAAGCGTGTCATTCTCATGTGTTTTTAGTCTTGTCAGTTTAAACATTAATGTGTTTTAAAGGGGTCATATGATGCGATTTCAAGTTTTCCTT
>NW_015579695.1:0-248 GCF_001515605.1 Sinocyclocheilus anshuiensis | reverse complement strand
TGTTTCCAGGGCGACGCTGATGAAGCTTCGGGACGCTCGTCACAAAACAAAACATTCACAACTTCCCCCTTCATATGAAACCGTCAAGTCCGACCTGATCGTCCATGGTTTATCTGGTGCTGATACTGCAATGGAACTCCTCAGCCTCGCGTGGTGAGGAGAACAGCTGTATCTTCCCGTCATGAAGCACCCTCAGCTTACAAGGATGGTGATGAAAACCGTGGAAGATTCCCTTGCTGATGAACAAT
>NW_015579694.1:0-248 GCF_001515605.1 Sinocyclocheilus anshuiensis | reverse complement strand
ACTTTCCTATTCCATCTTGCTGTTAGCCAATCAGGAAGCTTGCTTAGCATTTTCTGATTTTCGCTGCAATCATTTAGGACTTCAAGACTCTTGACTTGTAGCATAGCAGCTTCACAGCCTCTGAGAAAGTCTGAGAACTCTCGTAACTCAGCACTGTCCTTTGTTCCGATCTTTGGCCATGATGTTAGCTTATCTCTGAAGGCTTTGGCGATTACAAATGAACTTCCATATCTTTCCTCCAGAGTGTC
>NW_015579693.1:0-248 GCF_001515605.1 Sinocyclocheilus anshuiensis | reverse complement strand
AGGCTGCTTTTAATTGTACAGTAAAAAATACATGCCTGATTCAAGGAGGGGGTCTGATGGTCAAAAACAATATTATTTTACTAGCTTATTAATTTTAAGCTAAATTGTGCTTTGTTGGTATAGTATCTGCTAGAATGTTAAAAATGTTCAGAGTTAAATATTTTTAAATTGTTTTGTAATTGATTTTTTTTCTTTGAAAAGCCAGACAAAACAGTAAAAAGCACATTTTGGCTATTTAATTTAAGCAA
>NW_015579692.1:0-248 GCF_001515605.1 Sinocyclocheilus anshuiensis | reverse complement strand
CTGCATTAACCCAGTCTTCAGTGTCACATGATCCTTTAGAATTCAATCTTTTTTTTTACCGTTTAAATCAACTGAATGCATCCTTGCTAAATAAAAGTATTAATTTATTTGTAAAAAATTTTGATGGTGTAAATCTGGTAGTGTATATCGAATCTTTCGACTCGTGCATCATCAGCTAAACAAGCAAATCCGGTTACTTTTTTTTGGTGTCAGCACAAGAATACCAGGAAGAGACTGGGTGTATCTAT
>NW_015579691.1:0-248 GCF_001515605.1 Sinocyclocheilus anshuiensis | reverse complement strand
GAACTTTTCCACGACATTCTAATTTATTGAGATGCACCTATATTAAGTTGATATTGTCTTTTGTTTTGTTTTGTTTTCTTCTTTGTAATATTGTACTAAAACTTATAAATAAAGCTTAAAAAAAAAAAAAGAATGCAAGCAAACCTCAAGCTGCTCTGATCTTCAGTTGTGAAATATGGTCTAGACCAGTGGTCACCAACCTCTTTAGGCCCAAGATCTCTGACCTCGGCCTTTATGAAAGACAAGAT
>NW_015579690.1:0-248 GCF_001515605.1 Sinocyclocheilus anshuiensis | reverse complement strand
ATATATATATATATATAATTTTATTTTTTGCCTATAACATTTATCTGTTTTGTTCATGCACATTTATAACAAACAGTTACAGATTGTGTTCCTCAAATTTTCGTTTGGGTTGATTAAAGGCACAATTTGTAATTTTCGCCACTAGAGGGCGCGTATTTAAAATAAACAAAGAGGCAAAGGCCTAGTTTGATGACACCGTGACCGAGTGTGGAATCATGGGAGTTGTCATCTTCATCCCCACAGCCGAT
>NW_015579689.1:0-248 GCF_001515605.1 Sinocyclocheilus anshuiensis | reverse complement strand
TTGTGGTTGTGACTGAATATCGCGAAATCAGCACTGTTCTCCTAACCGAATATTAGTTGATCATGTTTCAACAGCATATTAATGTACAATTGTTTTATGGAAGTAACCATATTTTCCTACATCCCGCAGTTACAGTGATTGAACAATGTTTAAGCTGAGGTACGTTAGCTTGAACAGCGGTTTTAAATTGTGGTATCCACCGCTGTAACATTAAAGGGGTCATATGATGCTTTTTTAAAGATCATTAT
>NW_015579688.1:0-248 GCF_001515605.1 Sinocyclocheilus anshuiensis | reverse complement strand
TTGGGTTCGATCAGCTGTCCTTTTTTTGCCTGTACAAGAAGGGGGACAAGGTCTTGTAGATATTAGATCTAGACTTATGGCTTTTCGTCTGCAAGCTGCTCAGAGACTGCTGTATAACAGTGATATTGCATGGATTAACGCTGCGGTCGCACTTTTGAGGAAAGCAGGCAATATGGGACTTGATAAACATCTTTTTTTACTGCGCTTGAATGAAACAACTTTAACAGATTTGACACCCTTCTATAGAT
>NW_015579687.1:0-248 GCF_001515605.1 Sinocyclocheilus anshuiensis | reverse complement strand
TATCGTTCAACATTATTAAAGGGTAAGTTCAGCAATTTTCAATCCATTTTGTATTGTTACAATGTTGGTAAAATATGTAAAAGAACAATGTTTATTCTTTCTCCGAGATACTCAGTTTATTTTAAACACAGCATTTTTTCATTTTTATGTTGCAAAAAGTGTCTTTTTTGCCATTTTGTCAAAACTCGTCATTTCATTTTGCATCATCCTGCAGAGTGTTGCTTACAAATAAAAGGGGATATATAGAT
>NW_015579686.1:0-248 GCF_001515605.1 Sinocyclocheilus anshuiensis | reverse complement strand
CTCATAGCTGTCAGAGAGCACTTTGCAGCGCTTGCTCTCTTCTTCTTCTTGCTTGCGGAGTGCCAGGCTGGCGGGCTGGTTGCGGGTCCGTTGCGCCCAGGCCAGGCTCGCTGGGCTCGAAGGGGCCACAGGAGGCCCCTGAGGACCAGGAATATTTCGGATGTTCCCGTAGCGCTCTGAGTTGCCCAGGTATGGGCCCTGACTACAGGTGCTGTCGGAAAAGCTAGCCGTGTCCGGACACTGAGGAT
>NW_015579685.1:0-248 GCF_001515605.1 Sinocyclocheilus anshuiensis | reverse complement strand
GTCCTCCTTCTCCACATTTGTAAACACTGACTGAGTCGGTACTTCAGCCTACGTGAAGCGACCTTTTCAACGTGTTTACTGTCATGATTCGGTGTGTGGAAACAGGCAGGAAGACGAAGACGACGGAGAATTTCAATAATCACTTTAATTAATCCACAATAGGTAAGTCCAGACAGGTCAGGAACACACACACACGAGGTAAAATTCACAATAACTGACAAACTAGAACACAATCGACAGGAACTGAT
>NW_015579684.1:0-248 GCF_001515605.1 Sinocyclocheilus anshuiensis | reverse complement strand
GCCCTCTACATCTTTTGTTCCTCCCTTTTGTCAATCCTTATTAATTTAAGAAAGACTTACTTGTAATTTCTCTTCAGCAGTCTTCACAAAGCAATGATCATCTGGAGTTATCTGGAGTTCCAGCTGAAGAAAAAAAAACAGCACAACCATTTTAACTGTTTAACAAATATGTCCACTGTAAAATCTTATTTTCATAATATGCCACCTGTGCAATAATATTTATTGTCTATTAACATGGAAGAGCTGTC
>NW_015579683.1:0-248 GCF_001515605.1 Sinocyclocheilus anshuiensis | reverse complement strand
CTTAAATTAGAAGTTGTTATTTTTTAAAGTCTAATAAATGTTAATATTAAAATCTATAGCTCTCAGTTATACTGTAATGAAGAATGGCAATAGTCAATGGTAAAATATTCGGAAAAAGAAAACAATTTCCTGGAGATATATTGATATCAGTGATACTCACCTTCAAAAAATAAAAAAGATGCCATTAAACAAATATAAAAAATATATGTCTTTATGTTGTTTCTACATTAATTTGAAGATTGAATGTG
>NW_015579682.1:0-248 GCF_001515605.1 Sinocyclocheilus anshuiensis | reverse complement strand
ACAACATTGGACCCCATTGAAATTCATTGCATGGACCAAAAAAAAAGTCCAATAGGTTTGAGGGTGAGTAAAAAAATGGCAGGACTTTCATTTTTGGGTGAATTATTCCTTTAACATAATTCTTTCATAATACAAAAGAGGTATTTAATATCGGCCTCACAAGGGAAACTGTTTCAAAATGCCAGAATATATAAATGACTTTCATAGAAAACACACAAAACCCAGACATATATAAAGTTACAAACCAA
>NW_015579681.1:0-248 GCF_001515605.1 Sinocyclocheilus anshuiensis | reverse complement strand
CCAACCACAAAAACCAGCGTTATCACTATGATCGACAGTAAGTGAGCTTGCTCTTTCTTCTTGAAATCACCAACTCTCACTGAAAATGAATGACTTATGGTCACTTTGTTGCTCTACATCACTGCATAATGTGATCTCAACATGGCAGCCATTATGAGGGGTGACCCACTCCATGAAAATAAAACAACTTTTTCTAGAATACAAAATTTTAATGAAAGAATTACATAGGTAAGGCTGGAATATGATAT
>NW_015579680.1:0-248 GCF_001515605.1 Sinocyclocheilus anshuiensis | reverse complement strand
TGCCTTAAAGAGATGAATTCCTTTTTGCATAAAATACATGGCCCATATACCTCCCCATTAAATCTCATGATTTGTGAAGAATCTGAGAAAATAGGCCAACTGTGAAACATCTGAAACACTTTCATATATGAGCTGAGTCTGTTTAAACATCATGAGAATTTAAAGAAAAAAGTCAAACTTGTACATGTGTGTGTGTGTGTGTGTATACCAACATACTACATGTCATGCATAGATATATATATATATAT
>NW_015579679.1:0-247 GCF_001515605.1 Sinocyclocheilus anshuiensis | reverse complement strand
GAGGCAGATCAAGTGAATGCAGTTATTATTATTATTATTATTATTATTATAGTTTTTTTTTCCAAGATTAACATCATTTCATGACTATAACAATTTTTATGTTTTCATTAATTCAAGGCCGGATAGAAATCATGAGATTGACCATAAATATTTGATTTAATTAAAGAATTGTATTTTATAATAATTGTATTATTTTACAACGCTGTCTTCACGAAATAATGCTTAGGCCTAATATTTTTCTGTTTAT
>NW_015579678.1:0-248 GCF_001515605.1 Sinocyclocheilus anshuiensis | reverse complement strand
TTGAGCTGATACAAGACTAATATACTAGAATAGAGTTACAGAATTTATCATTCTATATATTCCATTAGATGAGCCGCCACCGCTGTAATAAGAGCGAGAAACGTGAGTCTGTTCATAAAGTATCAGGACTGACTGTACGTCTATCATGAATCTACTTTGTCTTTGTTCTTACTTTTTGAAAAGTATTTTTTAAAGGGGTCATATGAATATTTGGGTTGAACTGTTCTGGATCAGTGTTGTAAATACAA
>NW_015579677.1:0-248 GCF_001515605.1 Sinocyclocheilus anshuiensis | reverse complement strand
TTATCATTCTGAATCCAATTCAAAGTCTTTTTTCAGCTTTTTGTTTAAATTGTTGTTTATTTATTTCTTCATTATTATTATAGTACTACAATGTAAACATGGTTTATGAAAACACTTCCTTTGTCCCCATAAACCAAAAGGCTTAAAAAACATAAGAATAAGTTTTATGAAATTAAAAAATTGGCAGTAGTTTTCTGTGAGGTGTAGGTTTAGGTGTAGGGTGATAGAAAATACAGTTTGTACAGTAT
>NW_015579676.1:0-248 GCF_001515605.1 Sinocyclocheilus anshuiensis | reverse complement strand
AAGGTTTGAGAACCACTGGCTTAATGGATTACTGCGTTGATTGCCGGTAGTATATTTTTAATAAAATATAAAATTTGGGCTTCTTATATCACTGTCTTCTTATATTAAGCCACGTTAAGAGCGGTTTTCTATGGGGAAGAAAACGCTTATGATGCAATTCAGCTCATATGGGCTCGTCTGCTTGCATGTACACAGAATATATCTTTAATAAGTTCTATGGCATATTTGGTCTTTTTTTTATCACCGTC
>NW_015579675.1:0-248 GCF_001515605.1 Sinocyclocheilus anshuiensis | reverse complement strand
TAATAAACAGCCAATATGTTAATAATAGGCATGCTAATAAACAACAATTGGGAATAGGGAATTGGTCCCTATACTAAAGTGTTAACCTGCATGCTTGCTTTTATACAGTTTTATACAGAAAAAAATCTGTGATTAATGTTTTTATAAAACTTTTTATATAACTGTTTTTAAGCAAGCATCCTGTAGAGTATTGAGTATTGACAAGCTGTCAGATTAGTCACTTTCTGCCGGTAACAATAATACATTAT
>NW_015579674.1:0-248 GCF_001515605.1 Sinocyclocheilus anshuiensis | reverse complement strand
TGTGAGCGTGTGTGTGCGAGTGTGAGTGTGTGTGAGCGTGTGCGCGCGTGCGTGTGCGTGTGTGAGTGTGTATGTGTGTGTGTGTGTTCGTGTGCGTGAGCGCACACTTGAGGAACAAAATGTGAGTCAAATCAGTCAAGGCCTCAAACCATGACTGGATGTTCAAACGATTTTTTAATGATTCTGAAAGAAGTCTCACCAAAGATGCTCAAGAAACATTTCTGATTATTATCAATGTTGAAAACAGT
>NW_015579673.1:0-248 GCF_001515605.1 Sinocyclocheilus anshuiensis | reverse complement strand
AGTGATTTAAATGGGAGTTTTTGAGAGTGCCTGAACTCTGGCTAGTCTTAAGTGAAAATGTTCTTTAATGATGTAAATGTTCTTTGCTCACTGTAAAATGAAAATGTTAGTAACTCACAATTTTGTTATTAAATTCACATTAAATACAAAGTCATATTAAAGTCGTATTAAAAATATTTTATAGCATGACATCTGGTACTTAAAGGGGGCATATGATGCAATTTCAATTTTTCCTTTCTCTTTGGAGT
>NW_015579672.1:0-248 GCF_001515605.1 Sinocyclocheilus anshuiensis | reverse complement strand
GTGTATGTATATTGAGTATGTGGGTGTGTGCGTGTTTGTGCGTGTGTATGTATATTGAGTATGTATGTGTGTGTGTGTGTGTGTGTTTGTGCGTGCGTGTGTTGAGTGTGTGTGTGTGTGTGTTTGTGCGTGTGTGTGTATGTATATTGAGTATGTGGGTGTGTGCGTGTGTGTTTGTGCGTGTGTGTGTGTGTGTGTGTGTTTGTGCGTGTGTATTTACGAGTATTATGTATGTTCATGTGTGTATA
>NW_015579671.1:0-248 GCF_001515605.1 Sinocyclocheilus anshuiensis | reverse complement strand
CTTTCTCCCTCATGGCGGGCGTTGTTGCCGGCTCACACACCTTGATTGACGTCATTTGCAGCTCCGGCTCTGCGGCGATCCTCAGCTCTGTCGCTCCGTGCGGCGATGGCTTGTTAGTCGCGGCGGGCTATGGCTCTCCGTCAGTGGTGGGCTCGGGCATGCGCTCTGGGCTGGGCACTGGGTCGGGAGAGGAACTGGCGAGGTTCTCCTGGGAACAGGCGGGGAACGGAGATCCATTTCTCGCCAGT
>NW_015579670.1:0-248 GCF_001515605.1 Sinocyclocheilus anshuiensis | reverse complement strand
AGTTATTTTTGCCGCTTTATAGGCCTTGAACAGTTAAATACACACTTGTATGTGTCAAAATGGCCATCTTTGCAAGTATCCTCATAAACACAGTAGTTTAGGTCTTAAGTGAAAGTGAACAGCTGAAAGAAAACGTGTAACAGTATATTGGATCCGTGTAGATCTTAAACTGACAGCAGTCCACAAATTCCTGCTTTCATTTCAACAACAAAAGAGAAAATCTCTCACTGCTCTTGACTAAATCACTT
>NW_015579669.1:0-248 GCF_001515605.1 Sinocyclocheilus anshuiensis | reverse complement strand
GAAAGATTGCTATCAAATAGCACACCTAGGTTCCTAACTTATGACAAAGAATTAACAGAGCAGCCATTAAAAGTTAGACAGTGTTTTAGGTTATTACATGCAGAGGTTTTTTCTTTTCTTTTCTTTATTTGTATAGTGGTGGAAAGAGTACTAAGAAATTGTAAAAGTATTGGTACTTAAGGAATAATTTACCTGAGTAAAAGAAAAAGTACTGAAAAATAATATGACTCAAGTAAGAGTAAAAAAGT
>NW_015579668.1:0-248 GCF_001515605.1 Sinocyclocheilus anshuiensis | reverse complement strand
GAGTTAAATATAAAATAATCCTCATTTAAGCACTGATAGAAATCATTATTTACCTGTGCCCTCTATGTTGGAGGAGTTTTCCACCGAGTCTGAACAGTGTGAAAGAGCCAGGAAAGAAACAGCAGTGTGAGCGACGCTCATAGGCTCCGCCCCCCTTCTGGTATATAGACCGCCTATTTTACACATGTTATGGCAGCTATTCTGTAAGCGGTTCTGAGAGTAAGAATCCTGTTCTGTGAGGAAGGTCA
>NW_015579667.1:0-248 GCF_001515605.1 Sinocyclocheilus anshuiensis | reverse complement strand
TGTTTTTTAACACAAAATATACTGCATTACAGTAGTATAGAAAATGTAAAAAAAATAAATAAATAAAATAAAATAATCTAAAAAATAAAAAACCTCAAGTCAATTATCTGAATATGCTATGGTAATGAGAATGTCACAATGCAGAAAGTCCTAATTATTGAAACACAATTTCTTGTTATTTTTTTTTCTTTTCGTTTTTTGTTGTTTAAAGGGGTCATATGATGCTGCTAAAAAGAATATTATTTGGT
>NW_015579666.1:0-248 GCF_001515605.1 Sinocyclocheilus anshuiensis | reverse complement strand
CCTAGTTTTCATTCATCAATAAATCCTGAAAAAAGCATCACAGATGCTTAAAATAAAAAAGTATTTTTTTAAATTTGTATTAGTATTAGATTTAGATAGTATTGTATTGGAGCCTATGATCAAACAAAATGTTTATATTCATGTTTGTATATAATAGTTTTATAAATTTCCCCAAATTTCCAATGAATTCCCAGAAATTCCTGTTAAGTTTCAAACTTGGAATATTTCCAAAATTCCCCAGACGAAGT
>NW_015579665.1:0-248 GCF_001515605.1 Sinocyclocheilus anshuiensis | reverse complement strand
CATCTGATGCTTTTTAGCTAATGGTTTTATGTTTTTGAAATTAAACAAAAAAAATCTTTGAACATCTTATGTTTGGCTTCGAACCTCATTGACCACATATATAATAAGGGGCCAATTTTCCTTATAGAAGAGGGGTAATGTATCATGTAATGATGTTTGGGAATCAGATTTTTATGTGGATACAAGTATTTAAATAATTTGTGGTGGTCAGCAATCAAGTGCTTCAAATACACTGTCAAGCCTGAAGT
>NW_015579664.1:0-248 GCF_001515605.1 Sinocyclocheilus anshuiensis | reverse complement strand
TGTGATTAAGCTCTGTTTTTGTAATTGAAGATTGGGTGAAATGTGAATTATTCGTTGGATTTTAACTAATCGTTAAGTAGCCTAAAAATGTCAAAATGTATATCATAATATATACATAATAATAATTATATTGCTGCAGATTTTCAAAACGCACTTAAAAAAAAAAAGATTAATTGAATTTACAATTTTTTATTTTATTTTTTGGTAAGTGGTTGCAATCAATTTATTTTAGCTACATTTGAATAAAC
>NW_015579663.1:0-248 GCF_001515605.1 Sinocyclocheilus anshuiensis | reverse complement strand
CCCCTTAATTCCCCTAAAGCCACCCACCTGACCGAGGTTAGGTAGAAGCCTCCTGCGCTTGCATTGCAGTCTTTCATGCTGGACCTATGATGTTTTGGTTAGTTTCTATGTATCATAAAACTGCCTTACTGATGGTCCGGACCCAAGTGCTCTTCAGACTTTGTCCTCAGATTATATCCGTGAGCTTGAGTCATGTGCAGGATCCATGGGTGGTGAGTACGATCCATTTTATCTACTCTATTGCTAGT
>NW_015579662.1:0-248 GCF_001515605.1 Sinocyclocheilus anshuiensis | reverse complement strand
GGTTTCAGAAGCGATACATGGAAAGTGGGAGATATACGATAGTTAATGGGCAGCTCTAAATGGAACGATGCTGGAGTTATTTGTCTTAAAATCTTGAATGGAGCAACATACCTGGGACTGAGCTTTTTACATGGGAGCCTGAGGCGCAGATCCTTAGTTGACAGCCAAACCTATTGGCCTGGAGCGTATTCGGGACTGGGGCATCGGTGTCGGTTGGCCTGTTGTTCTGTTCTCCTCACAGCATGTAG
>NW_015579661.1:0-248 GCF_001515605.1 Sinocyclocheilus anshuiensis | reverse complement strand
TAACAGTTGACACATTTGCCCTTGAAAAGAGTTTCAGCACAGCACCAGAGCCTGTTTGATTATAAACCTTTGCTTTTTAAATGTAAATACATTGTTTGCATTATTTGAATTGGAAGGATTTTCATGAGTTTTATAGACATTAATACAATGTCACAATAAATATATTCATAAACATGCATCTTAAATATTAAATGTGATCTATTCAGTGATCAACTGGAATTTCACAACCAAACATACGTCTGTTGCAG
>NW_015579660.1:0-248 GCF_001515605.1 Sinocyclocheilus anshuiensis | reverse complement strand
ATGGAAAGCAGCAGCAGACACTGGAAATATCAGGTATGGTTTACTGGTTTCAACAGTTTAACAGGATCTGTTGTCAGCAATGACACAACGGTGTGTTACTGTTCAAGTCTCTGTCTTTAGATCAATGTGCTCAACATGTGTTGTAAATAAAATACAAATAATCTTTTATATATATATTCTTTGTTACCAGCTTCACAGACACGTTACTGACTGATGGCTCATTATGGGAGGCCCTTTGTCTCTCAGGT
>NW_015579659.1:0-248 GCF_001515605.1 Sinocyclocheilus anshuiensis | reverse complement strand
TGATGAAAAACTTAAACTTGTGGCATACAGTGATGCTGACTGGGCATCAGATCTAGATGACAGAAGGAGTACAACAGGCTACTGTTTTAGTCTTACTCAAGATGGTCCTCTGATCTCTTGGAAGTCAAAGAAACAGTCCACAGTTGCTTTATCCACATGTGAAGCCGAGTATATGGCACTGGCTGTAACCGCACAAGAAAGCATGTATCTTGTACAGTTGTTGAACAGTATGGAAAATGACTGTCTGT
>NW_015579658.1:0-248 GCF_001515605.1 Sinocyclocheilus anshuiensis | reverse complement strand
CACTACTACTGGCTCAGCTCGCTAGTTTTATGACATTAACTGAAAAAAGCGAAAAAATATGATGATCTTTTTGTGCGCAAAGAAAACAAAAATAACAACATATTATTTAACAATTCTTTCAAACCAATTCTTTCTCTTTGTATCTTTATATCAATATGGTATAGGATTATCCTATTTAAATCGATGTGATAAATGAGTTAGCCCAAAAGTAATCAAAAAGTAGTCTGATTATATTACCTAAAATGTGT
>NW_015579657.1:0-248 GCF_001515605.1 Sinocyclocheilus anshuiensis | reverse complement strand
AATTTTGAGTGTCATAAAGAAATAAAGGATAAGGAAGGGAGATACATTATTGTTAAAGGAACAATTAATAATAACTTTTATTGGTCACTTTTATTATTACTTTTGTGAACGTGTATGTCCCACCGGAAAGCAATAAACAATATTATAAATTATTATTTGATATTGTGGCTAAGGAAATGGAGGGGGTTTGCATATGTGGAGGAGACCTAAACATAGTGCTAAATCATGATTTAGATACTACAAGCTGT
>NW_015579656.1:0-248 GCF_001515605.1 Sinocyclocheilus anshuiensis | reverse complement strand
GTTTCTCTCCAGTGTGGATCCTCTCATGTGTTTTCAGATGTGCTGTTACAAAGGTAGCGCAAAAGCGCCTTCTGCTGGCCATTGGCGGATGCACAGAAAACGATTATGCACGTGAAATGCGCACGTGATAAGCAGTCGTGCTACACCAGAAAACGGTTCCAGAAGTCACGATGCAGTGTTGGTGGTGATTATTAAAAACTGTGTGCGTCCATTGGAGAAAAGTGAGTTTTATATTATTCCTTAGTTGT
>NW_015579655.1:0-248 GCF_001515605.1 Sinocyclocheilus anshuiensis | reverse complement strand
GAGACTGACCTCTGGTGTAATCAGAGCAGCTAGCTCGGTGCCCTGTAACGGCGGACCGGCAGGGACAGCCGAACCAGCTGCTCTAAAGACCTCAGCGGAGATGGCGAGCCTCTAAGCACTGCTACGTTTCCGGGCGGTGACTGAGAGTAGCGCTCGTGGGAGACCGCGGTGCCCTGTAACCCCGACAGGGTTGGCAGACCAACCTCCTGAGGGCACTGAGGCGAGACGGACACTGTGTAATGCGGTGT
>NW_015579654.1:0-248 GCF_001515605.1 Sinocyclocheilus anshuiensis | reverse complement strand
GTGGATTTGTTGACAGTTTAAAAGTATTTTATTATTATTATTATTATTTGTAAAATCAGAGGTTGTATGTACTTGTGTTAAACCAATTTAATTAATTATATATATATACCACATGTCTGTTTGTGTCTGTCAACAATTTTAAAACAACATGAACATTTTTGCAATCTTCATTAGAATCAGTTTATGAATCATTTAAAGAGGAACTGAAAGAGACAAAGAGATTTTCCGATGAAAAATGCAAACTTTAG
>NW_015579653.1:0-248 GCF_001515605.1 Sinocyclocheilus anshuiensis | reverse complement strand
GCTACCAATGGTGATTAAGTGTAACGATCAGTTAGCTCATGTCACATCAAATCGTGCAAATGATTATTAATGTTATACTTTGTTCTCAAATTGTTAATGTTAACATCAGCATTGCATGACTATGTGTTTATAGTGTGTATTAGCGTGTAGTTTTCAATTTCTGTACTGTCTAATCTCTATAATTGTCATACCATTTGAATTTTATATTAAGAAATTCTTTTAACCCAAAAAGCAAATTATTCTTCCTT
>NW_015579652.1:0-248 GCF_001515605.1 Sinocyclocheilus anshuiensis | reverse complement strand
TATTATGGATCACATCGCCGATGATTGCAACTACACATTCACACAAACAACCGCTCCCAATACTTACATTGTATGACCTCAATATCACAAAATTATTGTAGACAAAAATTTACAACAGATTGCAAGACCAATAGTAATTTAGCACTTGGTGAAGATGAACAAGTTTCTACATTAATGTCACATTATTTCTAATGCTGATTTTAAGATTTCAGTAGTTCAGCCTTAAAACTTTTCCTATGCTAAAAACA
>NW_015579651.1:0-248 GCF_001515605.1 Sinocyclocheilus anshuiensis | reverse complement strand
ACACACAGGCTTTCCTCCTCACCAACGACATTAAACACCGTGTCTGCACCGGACGCGAGCGGCAAAATACAGTAGAACCATTATAATCAATAACACTGTCTACACTAGATGCGGCGCGGACCATAGACTGTATAGGGCGCGACACTACAAAACCCGACTTTAAACTGATGCCTTGTTCTATGTATGACGTACTGACAAAGTTAAAATGATTTGCAATGGTTGCTTTGTCGCGTCCAGTGTAGAGCTGT
>NW_015579650.1:0-248 GCF_001515605.1 Sinocyclocheilus anshuiensis | reverse complement strand
TTGAAAACGGGGACAGCGGCCCAGCCTCGCCGCTCACTTTTAGTAGCACACTTTATGGTAAACTTCACTGCCCACCTGGAGAATATCAAGGTTGTACTGCTTTTTGGCCAGTGTTAAGTTTGCACTAAAATGTGAAATGTGCCTATTGTTACAAGAGTACTTGTAACATTACTCTTATTTTCTTCTGGATGTATAAAATTCTGTTTGGATAATGAAATATTTTTCCCAACAGTCTGATAGTTCTTGGA
>NW_015579649.1:0-248 GCF_001515605.1 Sinocyclocheilus anshuiensis | reverse complement strand
CTGGGGACCAGCAACTGTTTGATTACCCACATTCTTCAAAATAACTTCTGCTCAACAGAAGAAAGAAACTCAATCATGTTTAAAATAACTTGAGAGTGAGTAAATGATAGCAATTTTCATTTTTGGGTGAACTATTGTTAATAAAACAACAAAACACAAAGAGAAAAATCACTCACCTCTCTTGACTGAAGAACTTTAATACGGTTGCTTTAATAAGAATCAATGTATAATTTATACAGTGAAGTGTA
>NW_015579648.1:0-248 GCF_001515605.1 Sinocyclocheilus anshuiensis | reverse complement strand
TATAATATAATATAATATAATGTTTACAATATCATTGAAAAGGTTGGCAAAATCTTTTAACATTTTTGAAAGAAGTCTGTTCACCAATGCTGCGTTTACACAGTACACAGGAATATTTTTGTATTTATATCATCATATTTATTTTATTGAATTTATTTATTTCTTTTACAATTTTAAATACCTGTTTTATATTTCAATAGCAGTCATTACTGCAGTCTTCAGTGTCACATGATCTTTCAGAAATCATT
>NW_015579647.1:0-248 GCF_001515605.1 Sinocyclocheilus anshuiensis | reverse complement strand
ATTCTTTGCACAAATATTCCCATGTGCGATATTCTTCTCCTCCTGTATATGGTAGACAAAAGAAAATGGACTTTTTAACTACTACTGAACTTTAGAAACGAGGGATGGGATGCATCCCCTCAAATATTCAGTACAAAAAATTAATCAATATGAGCTTTTAACTAAAAGATTCTTGATTCTGCAACTTTTTGGTTCAAATGTTTGGTGTCAGTAAGTCAGTATGTTTTATAATTTTTTTTATTTTTTTT
>NW_015579646.1:0-248 GCF_001515605.1 Sinocyclocheilus anshuiensis | reverse complement strand
CTGCTGCTGCTGCTGCTGAAGAGCTGCTGCTCGATCAGAGTCTTTCGGCGGAGAAACTGGTACGAGCTCAGCGATGAGACGAAACCGTGTCCAAACAGCATATTACATCTGAAATAAAGAGGCTTTCTTTCTTCAGAAAATCCTTTCTGGGTCAGACGATTTACAAGAAGTGTGGTCGCTGGAGATGTGTGTTGACACCCGAGAGGAGACTCTGGACAACTTCGGTCAGATGTGTTACAATAACTCTT
>NW_015579645.1:0-248 GCF_001515605.1 Sinocyclocheilus anshuiensis | reverse complement strand
TAAAGTTGAAAAAGTGAAAAAGCATAATAGGACCCCTTTAAGTTACTACTCTGAAACATGTATGTTATTGAATTGACGATTACTGGTCATTTTACAAGAATTTTACATTTTACTATTTCAGTATTTCTACTTTAAAATTTCATGTTTAATTCAATGTGTTACTTGCCATTTCAACAGTTTTAACTGCAATTCCCTTGCAAGTGAAAATTGTTTCTACAGCAAATGTAGTTTCAGCTATGTCTACAGTA
>NW_015579644.1:0-248 GCF_001515605.1 Sinocyclocheilus anshuiensis | reverse complement strand
TAGCGCTGCTGTTGGGCTACACTGCACCCACTGCTAGTTTGACCTAATGATAAACAGTTATCAGCTGCTGGGGGTCTCGGAGGTTGTATAAGCTGTCAGCACATCTTTCTTCATCCAGGAGCTGAAAATGGATTAGCAACAGAAGCTCCTATACAGGAGAAATACAGAATTGGAGCAATTAATGAATAAGTGATAAGCTGGTGTGCAAAATAGCTAAAACATATATATTTGAACATTTTTTTTAGCTT
>NW_015579643.1:0-248 GCF_001515605.1 Sinocyclocheilus anshuiensis | reverse complement strand
TATAAACACATTAACTGTTCAAATTTTTAAGGTCAGTTATTTATTTATTTGCTTCTGAAAGAAGTCTTCACCATGGCTGAATTTATTTGATCAAAAATAAATAAATAAATAAATGTACAAACAGTAACATTGTGAAAAAATTAAAATTAAAAATGTTTTCATTTTTTTAAAGCTATTTTCTGTAGTACGTGCAATATATATATATTTACAGTGGTGTGAAAAAGTGTTAGCCCCCTTCCTGATTTCTT
>NW_015579642.1:0-247 GCF_001515605.1 Sinocyclocheilus anshuiensis | reverse complement strand
TATAGAAATTATTATTAAGAAAAGAAGTGGAGGAAAAGATGCAACTTTGCAGGTGATTTTGCTTTGGAACTTTCAGAAAACTTTAACTCCATTTTTCTTTGCTCCATTGACTTTGCTGACTCTATCGAATTCAAACGGGTGTAGTTCAGTCATTTTTCATCTGATTCCAACAAATCATACATCATTTTTAAGGTATTTTAATGGAGAATGTGAAAATAGCATATATATATATATATATATATATATA
>NW_015579641.1:0-248 GCF_001515605.1 Sinocyclocheilus anshuiensis | reverse complement strand
AGAGAAAGAAAAAATTGAAATCGCATCATATGACCCCTTTAAAGAGGGGGTTGGGGCATAGATACGTCTATGAAGAGGGGTTAATGATCAAACTTGATATGACAGGAATAACAGGTAGAAGTTATAATTGGATTAAAGATTTTTTGTTTGAGAGATTTATTCAAGTTAGAATTGGGAAAGTCTTATCTGGAAGATATATGGTCGAAAATGGTACCCCCCAGGGCAGCATCATAAGTCCAATACTCTTT
>NW_015579640.1:0-248 GCF_001515605.1 Sinocyclocheilus anshuiensis | reverse complement strand
ATTATTCACAGTTTATTTGGTCATCTTTATGTTCTACAAATACAAGAGCAACAAATTATTTTTTTCCCTGTTGGATTTTAATATTGGCATTGTGGCCATCTCCTCTTCATCCGTCAGTGGTGCTGCTGCAGGTTCTCCTCCCATTTTATGAGTCTCTCGTAGCCTTCTTGCTGTTGGCTACTGAATAGAAATTAAATGTTTTACATTACCCTAATTATGAAATGTAGCATGTTGGATTAGAGAACATT
>NW_015579639.1:0-248 GCF_001515605.1 Sinocyclocheilus anshuiensis | reverse complement strand
ACCAAAATGCGTTCTTGTCTTTGGACAACTTTGATTAACTTTTTTTGATCCACTTCAAATGTTGACTGCTGTGTATGTATATGTATATGTATATATATATATATATATATGTGTGAAGAGTTTGGTTCCAAAACGCGATAAATGCCGTTTTTTTACAAATTTGAGTTTCCGCCAAAATCAGTATTGTATCTGGTCAGTATTTTAAAGTCAATTTTTTATTTTACGCAAAATGCGATATCCGCCGAGTT
>NW_015579638.1:0-248 GCF_001515605.1 Sinocyclocheilus anshuiensis | reverse complement strand
CTGCATTTATTTGATCCAAAGTACAGCAAAAACAGTACAATTTTTGAATATTTTTACTATTTAAAATAACTTATCTATTCGAATACATTTTGAAATGTCATTTATTCCTGTGATTTCAAAGCTCAATTTTTAGCATCATTACTGCAGTCAAATGATCCGTCAGAAATCATTCTAATATTCTGGTTTGCTGCTCAAAAACATTCATTATTATGATGTTGAAAACAGCTGAGTAGATTTTTTTTCAGGTT
>NW_015579637.1:0-248 GCF_001515605.1 Sinocyclocheilus anshuiensis | reverse complement strand
TTTTTGTCCTACCGAAAATGTGCCTGGAATCCACCTTTGTTATTACAAACTACACTTTCAATGTGATTTTTAACCATTCAAGACTCACAGGCTGTTTTCTGCTGCACACACATCCTTGTGTAAGTGTTCTGTAGCCTGTTGATTTTCATTGATAGTATTCCGCTAACAAGGAAATATTTTGCAATAAGAGACATCTAAGATTTTTTATTTATTATTATTTACCTTATTGGAATCAAAATTAGGAATTG
>NW_015579636.1:0-248 GCF_001515605.1 Sinocyclocheilus anshuiensis | reverse complement strand
TCATGTACTTTCTCCTTATCAAGCCAAGTCTCTGACACAGCAATCACATTAAATTTATTAAACTGACGCAAATAATCCTTAATATGTATGAAATTTTTATAAAGACTTCTACTATTTAAATGTATTACTGATAATGCCCCCTCCATATTCACATTTCTATTAAATTGATCTTCTGTATAATACTCACAATTGATATTTACATGATTAAAAAAGTGATTTTCCGGGTCAATATCATTTTCAATCTCGTA
>NW_015579635.1:0-248 GCF_001515605.1 Sinocyclocheilus anshuiensis | reverse complement strand
AATCACTGTGACAAAGCTGCAGGATCATGTCTGATATCGTCAGATGGCCTGGAAAATTAAAAACCCAATTAAAGGAGCGGCGCGGGGGTCAGCTCTTCTGCATATCAAAAGAGCTCCTCTGGCTATTCTCCTCAAATGATATTGGTTAACAGCTCACTTTGGCCGGCTGCAGCACTTAGAGAGTAATGAGTGCTTTCCAGCAAAGCCTCTCCTCAACCACCGGGTCATTATCAAACTGTCATTTTTAG
>NW_015579634.1:0-248 GCF_001515605.1 Sinocyclocheilus anshuiensis | reverse complement strand
TGAATGGCAGACTGCCTAAGTTTGTTTTTGTGGACAATAAATCCTGTTTGACTTGCCTTTGCGTCTGGGTCCTTTTATTGCGACAGTAACAAGACACAGCTTTTAAAGTTGTGATGGAAAACTGCATACATTTAAATAAATTTATTAACAGGTTTGAATTTCATTCAATAGCATATGAGAATTACATATGAGAGTAAAAACTAAATTTAAATGTTCATTTAGGAATCAGAAACAAGACACACCTTTTG
>NW_015579633.1:0-248 GCF_001515605.1 Sinocyclocheilus anshuiensis | reverse complement strand
ATAGATGTAATATTTTCTTCATTCTATTTATTTTTATTTATTTATGTTCATTTAACTGTTTGATACACAATACCCTGTTGGGGCAACTTAATGGCTGCACTTAGTTCTGCACTATGTTCCACCACTTTAAGACAAATGGATTTGTCGTGTTATCACATTCAAGAGATTATAAGCTAGATGCAACTTTTTTGGGGTTTACATCAAATGTTCTTCGACTTTTATGCATGATAAATTTGTTTATGAATAAA
>NW_015579632.1:0-248 GCF_001515605.1 Sinocyclocheilus anshuiensis | reverse complement strand
TGGGACATATAATGTGCTGTCTGTATTTTGGCAGTTCACTGGAGAGATTTGCTTTATTCAAATCCCCAAAAATGATTAAAAGAGAGTCTGGGTACCTTTGCTCAGTTTCAGTTATTTGTTCAGCTAGCTGTTGCAGCGCTGCGTTCACACACGCATCCAGAGGAATGTAAACATTCACAAGGATGAACGAGGAAAATTCCCACGGCGAGTAGAAAGGTTTACAGTTTATGAAGAGTGCCTCTAAATTA
>NW_015579631.1:0-248 GCF_001515605.1 Sinocyclocheilus anshuiensis | reverse complement strand
ATCAGAAATAGAATGGAATATCGTCATAAATAAATTTGGGCTAATGATGAATATGAAGAAATTAATAAAAATTTTATATTTTTATCAGACCTTATGATAAATTAAAAAAAATGGCAGGTCAGCTCGTGATTATGCTTTATGTAATAACAGAATGTTGAATTGTCTTGTCAATATGAAAACGAATAAAGAAGGTTTTTAAAAGTGCTATTTTGAGTAATGTTTGTACAGTTATTTACAGAAATATTATT
>NW_015579630.1:0-248 GCF_001515605.1 Sinocyclocheilus anshuiensis | reverse complement strand
AATAAAAAAAAATGTAAAAAACATTGAGATACTCGTTTTGCATCATTAATATTGTCATTCATTCATTCATTCATTCATTCATTCGTTCATTCGTTCACTCGTTCATTCAATCATCCATACATAGACCTACATACATACATACAAACAATCAACTGTTACTTCTGGTCCTCGAAATATAAAATCTTTTTTATTTAAAAGAGACTGAAATTGCAAACAAGGACATTTTTTTTTTTTTTTACTTTTAGCAA
>NW_015579629.1:0-248 GCF_001515605.1 Sinocyclocheilus anshuiensis | reverse complement strand
TGGCTGATCCCAAGGGTCTCTCTGTAATGTAGAGAAACACCATTGATTAATAATCTTTTCATTAATATGGTTAGAAAACGGGTCAATAACGTGATGCTATTAATTTATTAAAAAAATTAATTGTGATATGTATTTTTGGGGCAAAATGTAAAAAAAGTCAGAGTAATACAACTGAAGAAAAAAATAAGTCTAATTACAATAATTGAATTCTTAAAAAGTAAAAAATGTATCAAGTAGTCTGACATAAT
>NW_015579628.1:0-248 GCF_001515605.1 Sinocyclocheilus anshuiensis | reverse complement strand
GGAAATCACCGCGAGCGTCACGCGTGCTTCAGTATTTCTGTAGTAAACAAAACCGCGTTTGATTCATTCGTCCAAAATTGACTAATTCCGTGGCATTCCGTGCTATAGAGTAAATTGTTTTTATGAATGGACTCCCGGATCCCATCCGCGTTTTCTCAGAAACCGTATGGCTCTAGAAATGTAACCACACTTCAGAACATTTTGGCTTGCCCTGTGTGTTGTCTGAACGAGTTGCAGGGGTGACCTCA
>NW_015579627.1:0-247 GCF_001515605.1 Sinocyclocheilus anshuiensis | reverse complement strand
GATAAATGATGTTCAGCATCTAATGGCCGTGAGACTGAAACCCAAGAAAAGCATCAGAGAACTGCTTACTGATGCTGATATATTGAACACAAGGCTGTTGGATGAAGCTGTTTTTAGACATGTGTACTCATGTTAATTCAGTGGACGTTTTAAAATGCCTACCTTTTTCAGTTAAAGGGATAGTTCACCCAAAAATGAAAAGTGCTGTTAATTTACTCACCCTCAGGCCATCCAAGATGTAGGTGGC
>NW_015579626.1:0-248 GCF_001515605.1 Sinocyclocheilus anshuiensis | reverse complement strand
TCAGAAAAGTGCAATCCGATTAAAACAATCTCCTTGTCTTTTGATTAACGTTTATTTGCATGATAATAAATGCAAGACGATAAGACCGCAGAGGCCTTCTTTTTTTCCAAGGAGATGGTGTGTTTCACATCCAGGATTTTCCTGGCTCTTTTTTCTTTTCAGTTTCCAGTGGCCTGTCTCTCCGTCCAGCTGTGCGGATTGTCTTAAATGTGTTGTCTCTTGCACGGTAACTCGCTAACAGGAACTTT
>NW_015579625.1:0-248 GCF_001515605.1 Sinocyclocheilus anshuiensis | reverse complement strand
GTGATGAGTGCTGTACTTCTTCTGAATCATAAAGGGATATTTGTGGCCGTTCTGTAGGTTGATGCCTTTGTTCACATTGTGCTTGAATTTTTAAACGAACTGAGATTTATAAAGATTAATGCATTTAGGAAAAAAATTTTGTGTGTATGGATAGTTTTATAAATCGTTTGTAGGGACATTTCAGAAATAGTTGTATGTTGACATTTAGGATCATTCTATACGTCTTTATAAATGAGGCCCCAGAACTC
>NW_015579624.1:0-248 GCF_001515605.1 Sinocyclocheilus anshuiensis | reverse complement strand
CTCTCATTATCACCTTTAACATTTTCCAATAATGTTATAGTTAAGGACTGTCTAAAGATCTGGTGTCAATTTAGGTGTCATTTTACTTTACAGTCAACACCTCTTTTATACCCAGTGCACCTTAACCCCCTCTTTCCTCCCCCTCTCACTGATAAGGCTTTTGCGGCTTGGCTGAATCGTGGGATCATTTCTATTAAGCATCTTTACTTTGACGGAACGTTCGCTTCATTTGAACATTTGACTCAAGT
>NW_015579623.1:0-248 GCF_001515605.1 Sinocyclocheilus anshuiensis | reverse complement strand
TATGCTAACAACAATAAAAAGACATTTATGCCATTAAAACAGCGAAATCATAAAATCATCTGCTGACGGACACCATGCTGCATTGTCATGGGAATATGCCAGCTGAAGATAATGAGGAAATTATGTCGCTCCAATTATGTTTGCCAAGTGCATTCCAAAAGGCTACATAATGGCACGTACGTGCCCTGCTCACTCCAAAATCTCCACTCCAAGGGGATAGGGATGATCACTTCCATTTGGAATTTACC
>NW_015579622.1:0-248 GCF_001515605.1 Sinocyclocheilus anshuiensis | reverse complement strand
TGTTTTCTTCTTCTATTTTTGTCATGAACACATTTGTATTCATCTACAGTGAACTGAACTTAAATTTACAGAATAAAATAATGTTAATATACCAACTTACTGAAATACTAAAATATGTTTTGTTGTTTTCTTATAATATACTGACAACCACCATAAAAGACTGAATTATAAATTAAATAAAATAAATTTAAAGAAGATGACTTGCTCTTTTTCACTTCCAAAAACTGTACATTTAACAGTATTTATTT